>NW_013617808.1:10413-16632 GCF_000695525.1 Brassica oleracea var. oleracea
TTATAAGGGTTCTCAAGTCTGGCAGCTTAATTCTCAAGTCTAGCAGCCTAATTCCCAAGTCTAGCAGCCTAATTCTCAAGTCTAGCAGCCTAATTATGCTTCATGTTAACAAAGATAAATAATTAAAATAAAGTCTTGAACTGAGATCATCAAATGATTGATAGGAAAACAACATATGACCTCATTAAAAAACTATCTTTGGAAAACCCAGTGGGACAAAACCAAAGATAGGGAAAAAGAGCACACATATGTTACTTGCTCATTTGATGTCTATCTTGGAGCTGAGATGGCTTGAATTGTGGCAAGTGTGTCTTGGTTGATCAAGCTTCTTCCAAGACTCTCTTCTTGCTTCAGTGATGTCTTAAGTAATCCTTCAATGGCTTCTTTGAGTTGCTTGCTTCTGACTCGAGTCATAGGACGTTCAGATATGGCTAGAGCTCCTCCATCAGCTGGATCATCCATGCTCTCATTATCTTCTTTGTTTGGCTGGTCCATGATCATATCACATAACAAGATTTGTAAATGTGGTAGTGTAGCCCTATAATAGATATTTGTAAACATAGATGATTGAAGTCACTTATATCATACTTACCTTTAAGATCAAGCTTGTAGGCATTGTCATTGATTTTCTGGATGACTTCAAAAGGGCCATCAATCCGCGGCATGAGCTTAGATTTTCTTTCATTTGGAAACCTCTCCTTGCGCAAGTGAACCCACACTTTATCACCTACATCAAAGATCATCTCACGCCTGCCTTTGTTTGCTCTTTTAGTGTACTGCTTGGTTTTCTCCACAATGTTTCTTCTTGCCTGCTCATGAATCTGCTGCACCATTTCTGCTTTCTTTTTCCCATCCATGCTCACCCTTTCACACTCAGGTAAAGGCATTAGTGTTGAGATTGTTGAGTTGAGGTGATAATAAAGAGATGGTACATTGATCAGCATGAAGGAAATGGAAGAAGGAAGCTTATGGACGAGTCTGTCCGTACAGACCGTACAGAAGTGAAATGGTGAACCCGGGTGAAAGTAACTTGATGGAAGTTACTTGTTACCACTTACTGCCTTTCCAACTTGCCAGGAACGTTGGATAAAGGATAAGCCAAGTATGAGAGAGCTGGAGACAGGCTGTAAAGTAATCTGCAAAATGCCAAAAAGGAGAAAGCATGTGAGAACTCCCATTGATGCATTTCAGATGGTCACCTCCCTTAATACTTTGACTCCACACGTTTTTCCTCTTTCCTTTTACCTAATGTTGCAAGTGTATCTCACTATATAAGTTGTAACCTCTGAATATTATGAGACTAATGGAGTTTTGATTCTCTCCTTTCTTGATTCTCTCTAATCTACACAAATGTCACTACAAACTACTTTAATCTTTCTTAATCTCTTAATCTATTGTTCACCCTCTCTAAATCTTTCATGGTATCAGAGCCAGGTTGCTCTAAATCCTGGGTTTATCTTTGAAATCTTCAGTCTTGAAAGCAAGGTATTCTGGGTTCATTTGTGTTCTTGGCGTGTTGAGGTTCTCTTCTGAGTAGATGGAGACAGAAGACACAGAGGTGGAGAAGAACTACAGACCTTGTACTGTGGTTACTCTTGAGGAAGTAGATCGTGAAGCTGGTGGGACAGAAAAACGGATGGGTGAAGACAAATCCATGAGGATCAAAGAAGACTTGAGATCATCCAAGGGGCTCTCTCTGTTCCAATCCTGAAAGCATATAGTCATGGTGAGAATGCTAAGGAGTGGTGGGAGAGTATGGAAACTGTGTATGGGAACAGATCAGAGTTATGTAGGATCTTTGAGGTAAAACGAGCCATCAATGATCTGAAGCAGGATGGGGAAGAGCTCAGTAAGCATCTAGGAAGGTTTAGATGTTTATGGTCAGAGTTAGAGTTACTCAGGCCTAGTACCTCTAATCTGGATATAATGAAGCAGAGAGCTGAGCAAGATGCAGTCTTTAATCTGTTTATGAGCTTAGATCAGTCATATGATCAACTAGTCTGGCGTGTACTTGGAGAAGGAACTATACCTGACTTGGAGAGTGTGTGTAGCCTGGTACTAAAAGAGCAAGTAACTACTCAGCCAGTAAGGGAGAAGAGCAGAGGGTCATGGATAAGAAAGGAAAATCCGGGGTCTATGCTGGTTAAACATGCTGAACAAGAAGTTATTGAAGGCAAGAGCATGTATTCAGCATTCATAGGAGACACAAGAGGTAAAGGCGAGTTAACAAACCAGTATGAGAGGGGCAGAGCTGATGAGGTGATTACCAGAAGAGAGTGGGATGCATTTGTAACTGAAGCAAAGGCACTAATTACATCTAAGAAGCATGGGAGTTATCCAGAAGCAAGAAGACCTATTATTGTTGATTCTGGAGCCAGTCATCACATGATCAGTGATAGGAGTTTGATGGATGAAGTGAGAGCAGCTATTGGAAATGTTCAGATAGCAAATGGAGATAAAATTCCTATAGAAGGAATAGGAAGCTTGAAGCTATTTGACAGGGAATCAACAGCCTTGTACCTGCCTCAGTTTACTTCAAATTTGATATCTTTGAAGAGAGCTACTGTTGACTTGCAATGTCAAGTAGTATTCAGGCCAGAAGAGGTTGAGTTTCAAGATCTCATTACTGGTCAAGTGATTGGAAAGGGGAACAGCACCAACAATCTATACCAGCTACAATCAACTAAGCTCTCTAACCCTTCTGTCTCTATATGCATGAGTAGTACTGCTGATGGTTGTGATAGCATTACTTGGCATGCTAGATTAGGACATCCTCACACTCGTGCCCTTGAGCTCATGATGCCTAATCTATCATTTAATCACCTGGAATGTGAAGCATGCATACTAGGGAAGCATTGCAAAACTGTTTTTCCCACATCTGAAACTGTCTATGAGAAATGCTTTGACTTAATACACTCTGATGTGTGGACATCTCCATGTATATCTAGGGATAAGCATAAGTATTTTGTGACTTTCATAGATGAAAAATCTAAGTATACATGGGTTACATTGCTTCCGTCCAAGGATTGAGTGTTAGAGGCATTTATAAACTTCCAAGCTTATGTCACTAATCACTACAATGCTACTGTGAAGGTACTGAGATCAGACAATGGAGGTGAGTACACTAGCCATGCATTCAAGAATCATCTGATGAAGCATGGGATAGTTCATCAAACCAGCTGTCCCTACACTCCACAACAGAATGGTGTGGCTGAGAGGAAGAACAGACACCTGATGGAAGTAGCAAGATCAATGATGTTTCATTCCAATGTTCCAAAGAGATTTTGGAGTGATGCAGTTGTCTCAGCGTGTTATCTCATCAACAGGATGCCGACGAAAGTTCTGAGGGGTCTATCTCCGTTTGAGGTACTGAACAAGGCTAGGCCGCAGATTCAACATCTGAGAGTGTTTGGGTGTACCTGCTATGTATTGGTTCCAGGAGAGCTGAGGAAGAAGCTTGATGCAAAGAGCACTAAGGCTATGTTTATTGGATACTCTATCACTCAGAAAGGGTATAAGTGCTATGATCCAACAACAGGGAGGGTGTTGGTGTCTAGAGATGTTAAATTCATTGAAGGGAAAGGGTATTATGAAGAAAAGATATGGGATGAGTTGAAGGATCTTCCACAAACACCATCGGATAAGGCAACAAATTTGAGGATGGTCATGGAGAATCTTGGGATTAGCATGACCCAGGATCAGGGAACAAGAAGAGAACCACCAAGAAGCACAAGTACTCACGGGGAGGAAAGTGAAAGAATGTCCCCTCTTGATCATGAGGGGGAAAGTGAAGCGGAATCAGGAGTGCAACAACAACAACACAGTGATTCTGGAAGTCATGATCAAGGAGAGACACAAGGAGAAGAGAGTCCAAGATCAGATGGAGATGTGCAGGCTGATAGAGAGGGTCCAAGATCAGATGTGCAGACTGATAGAGATGAACATGCAGCTGTGCAGAATCCAGTTGAGTCAGTTAAGTCAGTTGGGATTCAGGAACCAGGAACAGAGGTTCAACCACTGAGGAGAAGTACCAGGGTGAAGAAAGATCCATCAAATTGGGTGAACACCAGGATATACTACAATGCAGAGGCTGTAGCACATCCGACTCAAGCTGTATGTTCGTTTGCAACATACCCAGAGGAGCATATGGTCTCTATGTGTAACCTGGATGAGAATGAGATACCAAGGTCTTATGAGGAAGCCATGAAGCATAAGGTCTGGAGAGATTCAGTGGGTGATGAAAGGGATGCAATGATCAGGAATGACACTTGGTATGAGAGTGAATTACCTAAAGGGAAGAAGGCTGTGTCTAGCAGATGGATCTTCACAATCAAGTACCGTGCAGATGGGACAATTGAGAGGCGCAAGACCAGGCTGGTAGCAAGAGGGTTTACACAGACTTATGGGGAGGATTACATTGATACATTCGCCCCTGTGGCCAAGCTACATACAATTCGAATTGTCCTATCTATTGCAACCAATCTGGAGTGGGACTTGTGGCAGATGGATGTGAAGAATGCTTTCTTGCAAGGTGAGCTTGAGGATGAAGTTTATATGCATCCTCCTCCTGGTCTTGAACACCTTGTGAAGCCAGGGAATGTTCTGAGGTTGAAGAAGGCAATATATGGATTGAAACAGTCTCCTAGAGCCTGGTACAACAAGTTGAGCACAACTCTCAATGGGAGAGGCTTCAGGAAGTCTGAGCTAGATCACACTCTCTTCACACTGACTGGACCGGCAGGGATCATAGTGATTCTGGTATATGTAGATGATCTCATCATTACTGGAAGTGATAAGGCAGGGATACAAGCAACTAAGGACTTCCTAAAGTCAGTGTTTGATATCAAAGACTTGGGAGAGATGAAGTACTTCCTTGGGATTGAGATTTGCAGATCGAAGGAGGGCTTGTTCATGTCTCAAAGAAAGTATACATTGGATCTGTTGAAGGGAGCAGGTAAACTTGGAGGGAAGATAGCTAAGACACCTCTTGAAGATAGATACAAGGTGGTACGTGAGGGGGAGATTGAAGACAGTCAACCGTTTGCAGATGCTAAGCTGTATAGGAAGATGGTTGGGAAGCTGATTTACTTAACAATCACCAGGCCGGATATATGCTTTGCTGTGAATCAAGTGAGTCAGTATATGCAAGCTCCAAAGATGCATCATTGGAGTATGGTTGACAGGATCTTGAGATATCTGAATGGCACAGCTGGTCAAGGAGTCTGGATGGGATGCAATGGAAGTACAGAGGTGGTTGGTTACTGTGATGCTGATTGGGCAGAAGATAGAGTTGATAGGAGATCAACTACTGGGTATTGTACCTTCATTGGAGGAAACTTGGTTACATGGAAGAGTAAGAAGCAAAAGGTTGTCTCTTGTAGTAGTGCTGAGGCTGAATACACAGCTATGTTGAAGCTGACAAACGAGCTAGTGTGGATAAAAGGGATATTGAAGCATCTGAGTATAGAGCTGACCACTCCTATGACTATGCATTGTGACAATCAAGCAGCTATACACATTGCATCTAATTCAGTCTTTCATGAGAGGACAAAGCATATTGAAGTGGATTGTCACAAAGTGAGGCAGATGATAGTCTTGGGAGTGATCTTACCCTGTCATACAAGGAGTGAACATCAGCTAGCGGATGTGTTCGCTAAGGCTGCTAGACAGAAGACAATAGAGTCCATACTATAATCTTTAGAGATCCTTAGAGTGATTAGAATAAAAGTGAGAGTTTAAGTAGAGATTAGAAGAGATTGTGAACGTTTAAGAGACTTAAGAACCGATTAGTGTCTAAGAGAGAATCATTGTGACTTAAGAGATCAGAGAGACTCAGAACTCCTTAATCTTATTGTTGAGTGAGGTTACATATTTATAAGAGAGACATAAGGGTTTACAAGAGAAGAAAGGAGCACTATTGAAGCATGTGGAGTCAATGGTCGCTTTTGAATGAACGGATGAGGAGCCTTACATGCTTTGGCTCTTTCCAGCCTGTCACAGCCTGTCTTGCTCTTCCCTTATCCACTCAACGGTCTGATCCTCTCCACTAAGCCCTCAAGGTAACATCTGCTTGTTACCGTGTCACTTGGTCGAGGTTAAGTAACCTTTGGTCGAGACCTTAGGTACGGACTGTACGGCCTTGTACGGACGTCCGTACCATATTTGCCCAAAGTCTTTTCACTCTCTTCCTCCTCTTCTCTTCCACTTCTTATCTCTTCA
>NW_013617808.1:17673-17801 GCF_000695525.1 Brassica oleracea var. oleracea
AAGCCATAGATAGCCTTCTTTAACCTCAGTACATTCCCTTTCTTCACTAGATGTTCTAGACCTAGTGGAGGATACATGTATACTTCATCCTCAAGCTCTCCTTGTAAGAATGCATTCTTTACATCCAT
>NW_013617809.1:0-5497 GCF_000695525.1 Brassica oleracea var. oleracea
GCGGAGTGTAGTGCAGTTCGAATCATGACTCATGAGGAATTCACAGAGAAACATCCTCACCCACCCTCCCATTTTTACGTCAAAAAGGATCGACAGCATGAGCCAACCATCGATCGACAGAGAGAGACCGTCATCGATCGACCTACCTCACCCCCCATCGATCGATAGACACCTCTCACCCACCGAGTGCGATTACCATCAATCGACAGTAACCGAATCAACGCACTCCGACCACCACCTAAACCTTTAGCAAACCCACCAGAACCAACACCCAACCCTTCAGACACTACACCAGAGCCTATACAAGTTGATGAGGAAACTCAGGGAAGAATTTTAAGGAAGAAGAAGGAAAAGATTCCTAAACACCTTAAGAGGGAAGCTACTGATAAGGAGATGGATGGTTTCACTAAGAGAGTCCTCAGAATCCCAGTGGAGAAACAGTTTGATGAAGTTTACTACACACACAGGTTGTGGATGTTCTTCAGAGATACTAAGGAGACTGAGGAGGATATTAGGAGAATGTTTCATTCATCAGGGAAAGGATGAAACTGAGGATCACATTGAAACAGAAGAGTGATCCTGGGAAGTTTGCAATACCATGTATGGTAAAAGGTATTGAATTTCCCCATGCACCCTGTGACACAGGAGCATCACTCAGTCAGTATCCTACCAAAGGTTATGGGAGACCAGCTGGGTCTGAAAATAGAGCCTTCATCAGAATCGTTCACCTTCGTGGACCTTTCAGAAAGGAGCTCAGGAGGCATCATAAGAGACCTTGAGGTACAAATTGGTAATGCCCTTGCCCAAGTAGATTTTCATGTCCTGGACATCAAGCTTAACTGGAACTCTTCACTTCTGCTTGGAAGAGCTTTCCTAGCTACAGTAGGAGCTGTATGTGGCATGAACACCAACAGATTGTGTCCGACACTGATAGATCCAGACGTACACTATGACCTAGTTTGAGTTGTGAGACAACAGGTCAACGTCGTGGAGCTTGGGAATGAGCTTGGATACATTGCAGCATGCCATTGTGGAGCAGAGTATGAAACCGAGTACTCGGAATCGATCGACACTCACACTATCACATCAATCGATTCATATGAGTCACCAACGACCGATGAAAGCTATCCCACGTCGCTCGACGGGAGGCAACCGGTAGACTACTCCACATCCCCATATCAGTATTATCCAGATTTTGCCTTTTAAGAACCCAACAAGAACAGACGTGATGACTATTCAATAGGCAGTTGGGCAGAAAGTGGATTCCACGAAAGCTTTGCAGTGGAAACTGTGATTCTTTCATCAAATGAGGATCTTACTGAGGAGTATGATGAGGATTACTGGAAGGAAAGAGCTACAGAGATTGCTCTTCAGGATGAAAGATATTCAACACATCCCTTCAACAACACGCCTACACCATCGATCGACGGAGTCTACTCAGCATCGATCGATTCCCACCCTCATCCGACAAAACAATCATCTGCATCGATCGTACCCCACCTGGTACATCGATCGATATTAAAGCCGCCGCCTCAGAAAAAGAAGGAGGGAATATTTCAATTCCTATCTCAAATAGGTTTAACAAAACCTATATAAGGAGTTCTGCACCCCAGAATACTTCTCACGAAACAGAAGCAGAAAAGATGAGTGCTCCAACAAATCAATCAGAAGGAACATCCAGGAACAGCATTCAATCCAAAAACCCTAATTCAGCAGAGAAACGTCTACCATCGATCGATACATCAGTATCAACATCGATCGATTCTCATTCTAAACCTCGACTTTCTTTATCTACTAAGAATATGAGTATTGATTACGACTTTTTATTTCCTGATGAATTTGGTATTTTCAGGGAGCAAGATGGCCATGCAAGAGCTATGGATGGAAGGATTCTACAAGTATCTAGAAAGGACATAGCATATATCATTCAGCTGGCCAATGGAGCAGACAACTTGTTTACGCAGCAACACAGCCTCCCAGACAACAATCCAACTGTTCCAAACAAATTTCCAAAGGCCACAACAATAGGAATTGGCTCACACCAATCCTGCAAACCTGCTGGCCAAGCATCAATCGATGAGGTTGCTTATACATCGCTCGACAGGGTAACACTGACGTCACTCGATAAGGCACCTCTGCCATCGATCGATAGACGTTACGAATGTGGACGTCGCGCTTATGACAGCTTTGGAGCCAGAGAGTTCAGATGGGTGTGGGAACCGAAATTCACACTGTCGATTTCCGTAAAATAAGGAAACTTAGGAAAACCCTAATTTTCCAGAGGACCCGGATCTCTGCGAGAGCCAACGACAAGTAACCAAATAAATGCGGAAAATATAAGAAAACATGATAAAACGAATTTACAAAGAAAGTAGGTCTTATTTCGAATTCGCGTAAGAGCGTTGCGATCATTGCAAGAGAATACAAAGGCTTTGGCCGCAGGGGCCGTCAGCGAGTTATCTAGTTCTAGCAACATAAAACCCTAATCCTAGTTGAGTCGCAGCTCGATAACAAAAGACGAAAAAGATATCTAAAAGGCTTTGATTGATTTCGGACTGAACCTTATGAAAGGCTGCCTACGTACCCCTTTCGAGGATCAAGCCGAACGTAGTTCAATTGGTAGAGCTGGACAAGAGATCGAACTGCCTAGGCGAGTTCGTCTTGTGATTGAGTGCCAGTCATAGAAACCGAACTTGTCGAGAAATAAGCCTAAGTTTCTAAGTGCAGAGAGTTCTGAGTCTAAAAGAGTTCTCCCCCATGCTTCTCGCCTAGGACTTCTTATATACTAGCTCCAAGATCGGTTTACACTTTTACTCTTCTGCCCTTAAGCCGTCATAGCATAAAATGGAGATATTCCATTTTTCCCGATCTTCACAATTATCTTCAAAACTTCCATATTTATCCGCGGAAACTTGACATTTATCCTTCCTTGTGGACCAAGCGTAAACCGTGCTGTGGTTTACGGGCTTTTGGTTAAGAAATCGTAGGATGGGCCTCGAGTCGTGTTTTAGGTCCCTTTGGGCCGTCTTCCGACTTGACACGTTTACTACGATTTCTTCTGACAATGAACGAATTTTCCGCGGTTTTTAATCCGCAAAGTTTGATCGATGAGTTAGAATAGCGGAAAACATGGACTGAGCCTGCTACGGTCTTCGAGAGATAGCATTTGAAGGTTTGGCCAGAATGCATGGATTGGTGTCGTATCGATGTTCGGAAGAGCTCGATCGCCGCGTAGCGACCGAACTTTGGCTCGAGCCCGGTCGCTACGTAGTGACCGAGCGGGACGAGCGCTCGGTCACTACGTAGCGACCGAGCTTGGCCGAGCTCGCTCGAGCTCGGCCGCTGCGTAGCGACCGAGTGGGACGATCGCTTGGTCGCTACGTAGCGACCGAGCGGGACGATCGCTCGGTCGCTACGTAGCGACCAAGCTTCGGCTCGAGCTCGGCCGCTGCGTAGCGACCAAGATTCAGCTCGAGCTTGGTCGCTGCGTAGCGACCGAGCGGGACGATCGCTCGGTCGCTACGTAGCGACCAAGCTTCGGCTCGAGCTCGGCCGCTGCGTAGCGACCAAGATTCAGCTCGAGCTTGGTCGCTGCGTAGCGACCGAGCGGGACGATCGCTCGGTCGCTACGGAGCGACCGAGCTTCGGCTCGAGCTCGGTCGCTAAGTAGCGACCAATCGGGACGATCGCTCGGTCGCTACGGAGCGACGGAGGCTACGGAGCGACGGAGCTTCGGCTCGAGCTCGGTCGCTATGTAGCAACCAAGCGGGATGGGCGCTCGGTCGCTACGTAGCGACCGAGCGGGACAAGCGCTCGGTCGCTACGTAGCGACCGAACAATCGTCCTGCTCGGTCGTTACGTAACGACCGAGCGATCGTCCCGCTCGGTCGCTACGTAGCGACCGAGCTCAAGCCAAAGCTCGGTATCGATGTTCGGAAGAGCTCGATCGCTGCGTAGCGACCGAACTTTGGCTCGAGCCCGGTCGCTACGTAGCGACCGAGCGGGACAAGCGCTCGGTCACTACGTAGCGACCGAGCTTTGGCTTGAGCTCGGTCGCTACGTAGCGACCGAGCGGGACAATCGCTCGGTCGCTATGCAGCGACCGAGCTTTGGCTCGAGCTCGGCTGCTGCGTAGCGACCGAGCGGGACGAGAGCTCGGTCGCTACGTTGCAACCGAGCTTTGGCTCGAGCTCGGTCGCAACGTAGCGACCGAGCTTTGGCTCAAGCTCGGTCGCTAAGTAGCGACCGAGCGGGACGAGCGCTCGGTCGCTATGTAGCGACCGAGCTTTGGCTTGAGCTCGGTCGCTACGTAGCGACATGGATTGGTGTCGTATCGATGTTCGGAAGAGCTCGATCACTACGTAGCGAGCGAGCTTCGGCTCGAGCTCGGCCGCTGCGTAGCGACCGAGCTCCGGCTTGAGCTCAGTCGCTGCGTAGCGACCGAGCGGGCCGATCGTTCGGTCGCTATGGAGCGACCGAGATTCGGCTCGAGCTCGGTTGCTACGTAGCGACCGAGCGGGACGATCGCTCGGTCGCTACGCAGCGACCGGACAACGTGTATGCGTGGTAATTACGCAACGGTCGAGCTTGGTTAGTTTGGTTTGAATATTCGAGGATACTTCTTCGTAAAAACTTCGTGTTTGGTTATATTTTACGAAAGTTGCATCTTCCTTTTTACTATCTCTTTCGGAAATACGATCTCCGAGGATTTTCGGGTGGTAATTCTGTCGTAACCGTTTTTGACCCCAACAGACGTCGGCTCGTAGCCTGGGCCATCAAATTTCCTTGTCTGTAGTGCTCAGATGTACTTGCGCTCGACGTGAAAGGATTTGCAGCCTGATTGGAGATGTATGAGCTGGAGAATGAACAAAAATCCTTGACCCCATGCGGAGACGTGGTAAACATGCTCAATGGGCATGTGTTCGGTCTCTAGTTGTACCCTTGATTCCGATGACCTGGACGTGGATAATCAGAAAGAACCACCATGTAGGACCTAGTAAATGCTCTAGAGGCGGACATCACTATCGCGTAGGATCAAGTTGAGCCTATAACACTTTCTTCTTCTCCTTTATAAGGATGAGACGTTGCCCCTATGGTGGGGATTGGTCGGTGTGGGTACCAAAATTCGCACTGTCGATTTCCGTTTAAATAAGGAAACTAGGAAAATCCTAATTTCCCAGAGGTCCCGGATATCTGCTAATACCACACGCCAAGCAATCAGAACACGAAATGAGAACAGTAATGAAATAAGAAATCGAAAAAGAGAGCAAGATAGTTCTTATTCCGAATCTGCGTTTGAGCGTTTACAACAAGGTAAGTGCCTGGGCTACGAGAGCTGTCGGCGAGATGCCTAGTTCTAAAACCCTAAGACAGCAAAAACCTAATTGAGTCGCAGCTCGAATAACAAAAACGGAAAATTGCCTAAAATTGCCCTAAATGCTAAGTTTGCTGTGAAAAGTCCTCCTTCACGCCTCTCGCCTAGGACTCCTTATATACT
>NW_013617809.1:6031-16087 GCF_000695525.1 Brassica oleracea var. oleracea
CGTAGCGACCGAGCACGCTACGTAGCGACCGAGCACGCTACTAGCGACCGAGCTTTGGTGAGAGATCGGTCGCTACGTAGCGACCAGCTTTTGCGCTGGTTGATACGCGGCAACCTTGTTCTCGTCTTTCTCCGATTTTTCGTGAATGTGATTTTCCGCAACATTCATGCCGATTTTTACGGACTTTCAGACATTGATTCCGTCGTGACCGATTTTGACCCCAACAATGGGAACATAGGGACGAATATGAAGTCTACAGAGACGAGTCTGGACATGCAAGGAGCGCAACTGGTGATATGATTCATGTTACCAAGGATGACATGAGAAAAGTTCTGGAGAGAGCATCCTTATTTGGAGAGGGCAACATATGTCTTCCAGAACAAGCTACTTCTCACACAACAGCAACATTGACACCAATAACACTGGCACCAGAGATCTACACCAAGGAGGAGATCAATGAGATGGTGACTGATATTTGTGGAGCTCAGGAAAAGCTAGGAGATGAACTCAGGACATTGGTAGATGACACTTATCAACCTTTGGACAGAGGCTACAATCAGCTTTTCAGGTGTATGACAGAGATGACGACAGAGATTGAGAGTATGCAGCACAGCCTTGAGAAGGAAGCTACGACATCAACATCGATCGACGCCAACAACGCAACATCGATCGACGTCAAGCCACAGACATCCCAGATTCCTGCAGAAACGAAAAGTTTGGCAGAGAAGAAGAATGAATGGGAGATCGTATACATCAACACGAGGATTAGCGACGCCTACGACCCTCTCAACAACAACGTGGACTGGTTAAGCACGAAAATTGATCTGCTACAGCAAGAGTTGGACACCATTCGCGAGAAGGATCCAACACCAGTCACATCGATCGATGTCACCTACATCGCATCGATCGACGCAAGGTTCGCAGCAGTGGAAGATAGGTTGAAATCGTATGAGGATATGCACGACAGTTTCACCTCACCTATCATGCGATACTTAAACACCTTGTCTACACAGATGATTAATGTCTAGAAGGACATTGGTAAGCTTAATGATCAACATAATTTTCTGGAAGAAGGTTCAACATCGATCGATAGGTTCCGCAGGACATCGCTCGACGGTAAGAAACCTACAGAACACCTTCCCTACACAGCAGCAGAAGTTGATCAGATCACAACAAAGCTGTACACAGCTATCAACACCTTAGAGGACCGACTTGAGAAGAGGGGCGATGACATCTACTTTCCATTTGACGCCAAACTTAGTGGACTAGATAGACAAGCAGAATGGCTGTAGAAGGAAGTAAAAGCCATTCAGAGGCAACTCGCATCTCAACAACAGGTATCAGCATCGACCGACGGAGCACGCTCCAAATCGAGCGACAGGAATGCACCAGCAACGATCGATAGACACTTAGTCGCATCGATCGATACCGCGTCTCCACCAGACGACGAGCAGCTGATACCAAACCACATGGAGTCAATGCAGGAACAACTGAAGGAGCTATCAGAATACGCCTACAGCAAGATAAGCTGGTATCAATTCAGCATTGAGGACATCCTAGAAAGGCTACATAACATCTCAAATGCAGTACAAAAGATGGATGAGAGATGGACCAGATATGATGAGGCCACAAGAAGCTTCATTGCAGCTTGGTCAAGAATGTGCAGAGATGATGTGGATGGTTGTTTCCCAACAAGTAGCTGTTTTTCCACCAACTAGCCAAAAACCTCCAAAGTCAAGCTAAATGACTATAACAAAGCGCTGAGTGGGAGGCAACCCTCTATTAGGTAATTTCAATTGGTTTTATTAGTTACTAGTATTTATTTTCGTTTTCTTTCTTTCAGATTTATTGCAAGACCCAAGTAGGATGATTACCAACATATCGACCGTGGACGATTAGTCGACATCGATCGACATACACACGCACGACGATCGATGCATACCTATGCACATCAATCGATTCCCACTCTGGTAATGTTTATCTTCCTAACTTGTTAAATTTGTACTTATGATTTATTTCCACCATAACTCCGACTGTATTACACTGGGACAGTGTAATTTAAGTCTGGGGGGAGGTTTACTGACATGATTTATTCTGATTCTTATAAAAAGATTTTTAATAAATTATACTTAGTTATGTGAAAGGGACTATGATTTTATTAATTGAACATCTAACCACTCTTTAGTACCATTCTAGATTTACTGATTGCAGATAGTACTAAGATGCTAAAGTGGATCAACCTGTCAATTATACACACTACCTTGATTGTTTGAAGGAATTAAAGCTAAACTGAAATAACTGCTTGTCTTGGGGCTTGGTATAATGGGATCGGATTCCTCAGACAAGATTTTATTATTACATTTTCTCTCTCTATTTCGACCCTAGAGTAGTTAGTATTAGTTTTCATTTACAAAAAAAAAAAATCAGAAAATTTATTGCTTTATTAGGACTTAAGATTTAGTGGGGTGGAATCTGAACATGATTTGGTGGCTACAACCATTATGCCTTGCTTCATAAGGATTCCAAACAAAAAGAATTCAAACGGGACTTGGAGGCGGCAATCTTCAAGGCTCGCTTCATATGAATTATTGGATATATGTCAAAAAGAAGTGAACAGGGCTTGGTGGCAAACACCATTAAGACTTGGTTCAAGGAAGCCTGTCCAATCTTGGTCACTGATCCTGCAATAGAAGCAGACTTTGACTCAAGAGAGAAATTAGAGAGAGAGAAATTAGGAACTAACTTTTACCTGCAGATCTAGATACTTGTCTAAAAATCCTTGCATCTTGTGATCGATACTCCCAATGTAAAGCATGCACTTTTCTATTTATGCTCAGAAATGAGGTTAGTAGAGGGGAATGTCAGACATGATTTCTATGTGATTAATCTATAAGTCCTTGCTGTTTTCAAACCTCTTTCAGAGAGACAGCCTGTTTGTTTTGCTTGAGGACAAGCAAAAGGGTAAGTGTGGGGGAGTTGATATACCATGGATTTGACCCATTTTCATCCATGGTATGTAAGTATTTTACTATCTATATACTATATATTCTATCCTATTAGGTATGTTTTCAGGTTTAGAAATATCTTGGAGTACAGTGATGATTATGGAGCATTTAGGAGCTTAAATGAGATTTCATCCGAGCTGACCATTAGAGGTCGATACGAAGGAGAGACAATCGATCGATGCACATCCAGTGTCGTCGATCGATACATAAGAGACGCCTCGACGATTGAATATTATGATCGATCGATATACATCATGTACCATCGATCGATGCCGAGACACGAACGCACGACCTAGTTGCAGCCGACTTTAAACCCAAGACTTCACCAAATTACAAGAATACCCCTGACGAGTTTTTAACCTAATAGATTATATACTTGCCTAAGTATTTAGAGACAAAAGAGCTTTCAGCCACCTTTTGTGTTTTCTTATTTTCAGTAAAGAGTTTTAGGAGAGAAGATCATAGAGAGATTTGTGATTGGAACTCCATTCGATTCATCTATTTCTATTCTATGCAGTTTTCATTTCATTTTGTGTCGTGAAATGCTTAGCTATGTCTGAGTAGTTAACTTGTTAGATTCAGGGTTCAAATAGGTTAAAGGGATTAGCCCCAACTATAGATTGCTAAGTTGTGGTATTTATTGATAGATTGATATTAATGCTTGTTCTAGATTAGCTACCTAGAATATTGAATCTAGGAATCTGAATGAGTCAAGCAACCTTGACCATCCAGTCCTGAATCTAATCTGTCAGACTAGACGATAGGAAAAAGGCTACCGCTGAATCAGGAAGCTAGTGTTCATTATCAACTTGTGCCTAGAGCTTAACTAGAAGCATCGATCGATATTGTCTTCTGACAATCGATCGATCTTGCGAAAGGTGTATCGATCGATGTCCCTATAGGACCATCGATCGACACTTTCTTGTGGTCAATAAACGACAGTTGAGATCCAAGATCTAGTTAGTTAACCAGTGAAACATTGCAATTGCTGATCACTGTGTTAAGGGGTTGAGTTCTAACATATCATGCAAGCAACTGAAAGGCATCTATGAGATTATAATCTCCAACACCTGAATAGAAACCCTGCATCTAATATCTTTCCAATAAGTTACACCCCCAATCATCTTGTTAGTCGAGCAATAGACTTAGAATTAATAATCATCTAGATTTAATAGGTTCCCTAACTCCTTGTGGATTCGATCCCTAAATACTACAATTGAACCTCTTATTTGAGAGAGTAATTCACTCCTTAGGGTAATTTGAGTGGTATCAGAGCTGTATGTGACATGAACACCAACAGATTGTGTGTGACACTGATAGATCCAGACGTCCACTATGACCCAGTTCGAGGTGTGAGACAACAGGTCAACCTCGTGGAGCTTGGAAATGATATTGGCTACATTGCAGCATGACATTGTGGAGCAGAGTACGAAACATAGTACTCAAAATCGATCGATACTCACATGCGTCATAGATCGATTCCAATGAGTCACCGACGACCGATGAACATTATCACATTACCAGATCAGTGTTATCCAGACTTTGCCTTTCAACAACCCAACAACAAAGTACGAGATGACTATTCAATAGGCAGTTGGGAAGACAGTGGATTTCATGAAAGTTTTGCAGTAGAGACTGTAACTCCTTCACCCAATGAGGATCCTAAAAAGGAGTATGATGAGGATTACAGGAAGGAAAGAGCTATAGAGACTGCTATGCAGGATGACAGATATTCAAGCCATTCCTTCAACAACACGTCCGCACCATCGATCCACAGAGTCTACTCAGCTTCGGTTGATACCCACCCTCATCCAGCAAAACGATCTTATGCATCGATCGATAACATACCTCGTACATAGATCGATATTAAAGCCGCCGCCCCAGAAAAGGAAAAAGGTAATATTCCAATTCCAAGTAGGTTTACCAATACCTATATAAGCTGTTTTGCACCCCAGATTACTTCTCACAACACCAAAGCAGAAAAGATGAATGCTCCCACAAATCAATCAGAAGGAACATCCAGAAAGAGCATTCAACCCAGAAACCCTAATTCTTTATCTACTAAGAAGAATATGAGTATTGATTACAATTTTCTAACTCCTGATGAATTTGGTATTTTCAGGGACTCAGATGGCCATGCAAAAGCTATGGATGGAAGGATTCTACAAGTATCCAGAGAGGACATAGCAGATATTCTTCAGTTGGCCAATGGACCAGACAACTTGTTTATGCAGCAACGCAACATTCTAGATTACCTAGCTGTTCCAGACGAATATCCAAGGGCCAACAAACCAGGAATTTGTTCACACCAATCGTGCACACCAGTTGGCCAAGCATCGATCGACAAAGTTGCTTCTACATCGTTCGACAGGGTAACACCAACGTCGCTCGATACGGCACCTTGACCATCGATCGACAGACGTTACGAATTTGGACATCGCGCTTATGACATCTATGGAGCCAAAAAGTTCAAATGGGGACAGGAGGACGAATATGGAGTCTACAAAGATGAGTTTGGATATGCAAGGAGCGTAGCTGGTGAGATGATCCCTGTTACCAAGGACAACATCAGAAAGATTCTGGAGAGAGCATCCCTATTTGAAGAGAGTCACTTATGCCTCCCAGAACATGCCACTTCCTTCACACCTACAAGACTGGCACCAGAGATCTACACCAAAGATGAGATCAATGAGAAGCTGAATGGTATTTGTGGAGCTCAGGAAAAGGTAGGAGATGAACTCAAGACATTGGTAGATGACACCTATCAGCCTTTGGACAGAGGTTACAATGAGCTTTTCAGAAGTATGGCAGAGAGGAGGACAGAGATTGAGAGTATGCAGAACAACCTTGAGAAGGAAGCTACAACATCACCATCGATCGACGCCAACAAAGCTACATCGATCGACGTCAAGCCACAGACATCCAAAATTCCTGCAAAACCGGAAAGTTTAGCAGAGAAGAAGGATGAATGGGAGATCGCATACATCAACACGAGGATAAACGACGTATACAACCCTCTCAACAACAACGTGGACTGGTTAAGCACGAGAATTGATCTGCTACAGCAAGATTTGGACACCATTCGCAAGAAGGATCCACAACCAGCCACATCGATCGATATCTGCACCATCACATCGATCGACGGCAAGTTCGCAGCCATGGAAGATAGGTTAAAATCTTATGAGGATATGCACTACCGTTTCACCTCACCTATCATGTGATACTTGGACACCTTGTCTACACAGATGATGAATGTCCAGAGGGACATTGGTAAGCTTAATGATCAACATGATTTTCAGGAAGCAGGTTCAACATCGATCGATAGGTTCCGCATGACATCGCTCGACCTCAAGAAACCTACAGAACATCTTCCCTACACAGCAGCACAAGTTGATCAGATCACATCAAATCTTTACACAGCTATAGACAACATGGAGGAACGATTTGAGAAGCGATGAGATGACATCTATTTTCCATTCGACGTCAAACTCAGTGGACTAGATAGCCAAGCAGGGGGGTTACATAAGGAAGTCAAAGCCATTCAGAGGCAACTCGCATCTCAACCCCATCTAACAGCATCGATCGACAGAGCACGCTCCAAATCGATCGACAGTACTGCACCAGCTACGATCGATAGACACTTGGTCGCATCGATCGATACCACGTCTACACCAGACGATGCGCATATGATAGAAAACAAAATTGAGTCAATGCATGAGGAACTTAACGAACTATCATCATATGCCTACGACAAGATAGGATGGCATCAGTTCAGCATTGAGGACATCCAAGAAAGGCTACAAAACATCTCAAATGCAATACAGAAGATGGATGAGAGATGGACCAGAAACGATGAGGCCACAAGAAGTTTCATTGCAGCTTGGTCCAGAATGTGCAGAGATGAGGTGGATGCTTGTTTCCCAACAAGTAGTTGTCTTTCCACCAACTATCCACATACCTGCACAGTCAAGCTAAATGACTATAACAAAGCGCTGAGTGGGAGGCAACCCACTATTAGGTAATTTTAATTGGTTTTCTTAGTTACTAGTATTTACTTTCGTTTTTTTTTCAGATTTATTGCAAGACCCAAGTAGGATGACTACCAACATATCGACTGTGGACGAGACGTCGACATCGATCGACTTACACTCATATACGACGATCGATGCATACCGATGCACATCGATCGATTCCCAGTCCAGTCAGGTTTATCTTCCTAACTTGTTACATTTGTACTTATGATTTATTTCCACCTTAACTCCGACTGTGTTACACTGGGACAGTGTTATTTAAGTCTGAGGGGAGGTTTACTGATATAATTTATTCTGATTCTTATAAAAGTATTTTAATAAAATTATGCTTTGCTATGTGAAAGGGACTATGAACTTATGTATACTTGAATGTCTAACCACTCTTTAGCATCATTCTAGATTTACTGATTGCAGATAGTACTAAAGATGCTAAAGTGGATCAACCTGTCAACTATACACACTTGCCTTGATTGTTTGAAGGAACCAAAACTGACCTCCAACACTTAACCTGACATAATCGCTTGTCTTGGGGCTTGATATACATGGGTTTGGATTCTTCAGACAAGTCTGGAAGGTAACGCCTTGCGTAGATTCATTTATCACAATTTTCTCTCTCTATTTCGACCCTATAGTAGTTAGTTATATTATAAAAAAAAGATCCGAAATATATTACTTAATTAAGACTTAGGACCTAGTTAGGAGGAATCTAAACAGGACTTGGTGGCTAAAACCGTTAAGGCTTGATTCATAAAGATTCCAATAAAAAGAATTCGAACGGGACTTGGAGGCGGCAATCTTCAAGGCTCGCTTCACAAAGAATTCTTGGATATATGTCAGAAAGAAGTGAACATGGCTTGGTGGCAACCACCATTAAGTCTTGATTCATGGAAGCCTGTCCAATCTTGGTCACTGATCCTGCAATGGAAGTAGACTTTGACTCAAGAGAGAAATTAGAGAGAGATAAATTAGGAACTAACTTTTACCTGCAGTTCCATATACTTGTCTGAAATTTCTTGTATCCTGTGATCGATACTCCCAAGGTCAAGCATGCACTTTTATATTTATGCTAAGAAATGAGGTTAGTAGAGGGGAATGTCAGACAGGATTTGCTGAGTTGTAGACTAGTTGAATTTGGTTGCTAAGCTAGGATATTGCATAATGTGCTTTTATGATTAGGATTTTTTAGATGTTGTTTGCGAAATTGTAGAGCAAAGTTAGATGTGGTTCATGAGCTTCTTAGGAAGCAGGTCTGCTCAGCTAAAGGAGAAGAAACTGTAGACATGGAAGGAGAAGAAGATGTAAACTACATTGGAGGTACTAGATTTCAGAGGTCTGGAAACCAGGGTGGAAACATAAACTTCTATGGCAATGGTCAGAGGAGTAATGATATACCATGGATTTTACCCGTTTTCACCCATGGTATATGAGTATTTTACTATCTATATACTATATATTCTATCCTATTAGGTATGTTTTCAGGTTCAGAAGTATCTTGGAGTAAAGTGATGATTATGGAGCATTAGGAGCTTAAATGAGTATTCATCCGAGCTGACCATTAGAGGTCGATACGAAGAAGTAACAATCGATCGATGCACATCTAATGACGTCGACCGATACGGAAGAGAAACCTCGACGATTGAAGATTATTATCGATCGATGTACATCATGTACCATCGAACAGTGTATCGATCGATATCCCTATAGGACCATCGATCGACACTTTCTTGTGGTCAATAAACGATAGTTGAGATCCAAGATCTAGTTAGTTAACCAGTGAAATATTGTCATCGCTGATCACTGTGTCTAAGGGGTTGAGCTCTAATTTATCATGCATGCAACTGATAGGCATCTATAGGATCATAATCTCCAACACCTGAATAGAAACCCTACGTCTAATACCTTTCCAATAAGTTACACCCCCAATCATCTTGTTAGTCGAGCAATAGACTTGCTCAATTAGGATTGCTATTTTCATTTAAACCATAAAACAAACAAACACTTAGAATTAATAAATTACTAGATTTAATAGGTTCCCTAGCTCCTTGTGGTTTCGATCCCTAAACTACAATTGAACCTCTTATTTGAGAGAGTAATTCACTCCTTAGGGTAATTTGAGTGGTATCAAGTAACCAGAGTTCACAGTTCCAGAAACCTTTTGAGCAACAACAGCAGAGGCTATGGAAACTCATTCTACCAGAATCCACCACCACAGACTCAGGAAAGCAAGATTGAAGCAATGCTTGACAGAGTTCTGGAAAGACAGCAACAACTCACTATGGATTTCAATGGGAAGATAGA
The DNA here is from genome assembly GCF_000695525.1 of Brassica oleracea var. oleracea. Taxonomy (NCBI): domain Eukaryota; kingdom Viridiplantae; phylum Streptophyta; class Magnoliopsida; order Brassicales; family Brassicaceae; genus Brassica; species Brassica oleracea. The sequence goes on from NW_013617809.1 coordinate 15,366, forward strand.
TTCCGCCTACAACAGTCTGAACACAAGAATTGAGACCTTAGGGACTCAGGTGAGGAAGCTTGAAATGCAAGTGGTTCAGACTGGAGACACTGTAAAGAGGCAAGAAGCCTTGGCTAGAGAGGCAAGAGTTGAGAAAGCCAAACACCACGTAAATGCCATCATAGATGATGATTTCTTGCAAGTGGTAAAGGATGAGAAGCTTGGAGAAGGAGACTTCGAAGTTGAAAGCTCCATGAGTTTCGGCGGATCACATTGGTGTCGACCGATGTCAATGGATACACATCGCTCGACAGACCATATCGAAAATCGATCAACAGATTACTCTAAACATCGATCGACGTCATATGCTGAATCGACTGCAGAGTGTAGTGCAGTTCGAATCATGACTCATGACAAATTCGAAGAAAAACATCCTCACCCACCCTCCCCTTTCTACGTCAAAATCGATCGACCGCATGAGCCAGCAATCGACCGACAGAGAGAGACCGATATCGATCGACCCCCCCCCCCTTTGATGAAGTTTATTTCACACACCGGTTCTGGATGTTCTTCAGAGAGACTAAGGAAACTGAGGAGGACATTAGGAGAATGTTTCATCATATCAGGGAAAGGATGAAACTACGGATCACATTAAAGAAGAAGAGTGATCCTGGGAAGTTTGCAATACCATGTGTGGTGAAGGGTATTGAATTTCCCCATGCACTTTGTGACACATGAGCATC
>NW_013617809.1:16161-16563 GCF_000695525.1 Brassica oleracea var. oleracea
CTGTGGGAACCGAAATTTGCACTGTCGATTTACGTTTAAATTAGGAAACTAGGAAAACCCTAATTTCCCAGAGGAACCGGATATCTGCTAATTACCACACGTCAAGCAATCAGAACACGAGAATAACAACAATAAGAATAAGAAATCGAAAAAGAGAGCAAAGTAGATCTTATTCCGAATCACAATCATCACAAGAGATCATAAAAGCTTTGGCCGCAAAGGCTGTCAACGAGTTACCTAGTTCTAGCGGCCTAAAAGCTCAAACCTAGTTGACTCGTAGCTCGATAACAAAAGACGAAAAAAATACAGAAAAGGTTTTTGATTGATTTCGGACTGAACCTTATGAAAGGCTGCCTACGTACCCCTTTCGAGGATCAAGCCGAACGTAGTTCAAGAGTGAAC
>NW_013617809.1:16604-17464 GCF_000695525.1 Brassica oleracea var. oleracea
ACCAGAGCATGTCGACAATAATGCCTCAGAGTTTCTAAGTGCCGAGAGTTCTGAGTCTAAAAAGTTGTGCCTCATGCCTCTCGCCTTGAACTCCTTATATACTCACTACTAGGTCGGTTTACGCTTTTCTCCTTCTGCCCTTAAGCCGTCATAGCCTAAAAATGGAGATATTCCATTTTTCCCGATCTTCGTAATTATCTTCAAAATTTCGTATTTATCCGCAGAAACTTGACATTTATCTTTCCTTGCGAACCAAGCGTAAACCATCATGCGGTTACGGGCTGTTGGTTAAGAAATCGTAAGTTGGGCCTCGAGTCATGTCTTAGGTCCCTTTGGGCCGTCTTCTGACTCGAAGCGTTTTGATAAAAATAAACTTTCCGCGGTTTTTATCGTAAAGTTTGATTGATGACTTCGAATGACGAGAAACATGAAATGGGTTGGCTACAGTCTTCGGGAGATAGCATTAAAGAGTGCTACGTTGGCTCAAGTTCGGTCGCTACGTTGGCTCAAGTTCGGTCGCTACGTAGCGACCGAGCGGAACAAGTGCTCGGTCGCTACGTAGCGACCGAGCTTGGCTCGAGCTCGGTCGCTATGTAGCGACCGTGCGACCTTTTTCGGGCTTTTCTCCGATGTCTCGTGTTTCTTCCTCAGGGGTCTTCGTAAGAATAAATCTTTTCCGAAGATTTATTTTCCGTAAAAACGTTCATGCCGATTTTTACGGACTTTCAGACATTGATTCCGTCGTGACCGATTTTGACCCCAACAGTTAGCCCCCCAGCTTGTTAGAACCATGAGCTTCTAGCGTGAGGTTCTAGCGAGTGGCTTGGCAAGTTAGGCAAGTTAGGTGAGTTAGGCAGAAT
>NW_013617809.1:17629-17787 GCF_000695525.1 Brassica oleracea var. oleracea
GAGAGGTTATCAGGCGTGTTGCTGCCGATGACATTTTATATGGGTGTAAAAGAAAGACCACGAGTTGTCATCTTGTAATCTAACTCTGTGTGAACTGATATATCCATGATGTGTTTCGAGAGTTTTCTGCAGTGTGTAAACTTGCAGGATTTCTGAAG
>NW_013617810.1:0-1014 GCF_000695525.1 Brassica oleracea var. oleracea
CTCGCGTCTCCATCACCCGGAGCGACGTGACCGGAGCGACACAGCGAAGCCGCTCGCGAAGAGCGACCCGGAGCGACGTGATCGGAGCGACACAGCGAGGTCGCTCGCGAAGAGCGACCCAGAGCGATGTCTCGCAGCGACCCCTCCAGGTCGCTCCCGAAGCCTGGAGCGACCTCCCGGAGCGACTACTGGAGGTCTCTGCGCGCCTTCTGTTTGCTCGAATTCATTTCTACTCCAGGGCCTTTTGGTCATTTCATTATGCACGTTTTTACTTCTGAAAACCTATGTTTTAAGTACTCTTGGCAGCCACCAGACAGATTATCTTGGTTCTAAGAAAAAACCTTTGAAAAGTTCATCTCTTGAATCATCTTTGTTCATCTAGTTATTGCAATTCTGTGTTTTCCAATTCGTTGTTGTATCCCTCTGTATGATTAATCTGAAATCCAAGATGGGTTTAAGAGGAATCATGAAGAGTAGTGAGTAATCAACATTTGAATTCATGGGTTAGGAAGATTAAGGGTGATTAGGTTAGAGGTAGGTTTGACATTATGAAGTGACTGTGTAACTTGTATATTTGGGAAAAGGGTAGAACAATGGAGATTGAGCATTGTATGCATGAGTTGGTCCCTTTCTTAGATATATTATGTGCAATGTCAAGGCTACTCGTTTTGAGAGTAAACCACTTTAAAAGATCATGGATTTCGAACCTCTTGACCCACTTGAATAAAAGCGTTCACTTACTCAACCAAATGATTTGGACCAATTGACCATTTGCAAGAATTCACTTGATATTTTATGCTTAATGAATGTGAGAGTTGGTTGATTTGAATGTGTGGATGCTTGATGATGAGTATAAGGGCAAAAGGAGTTGAGTTAGGCCTAGAGAAGCTAGAGTGTAAAGAGAGAGTGTGCTCATGTTAGATTAGATGTTGAATCGAGTGCTAGTTGTGTTTCTTTTGGCTATGAGCTCCCACCTTCAAACCTCTCTCCCTATGAGTTCTAGAAAGTTCACTT
>NW_013617810.1:1718-11038 GCF_000695525.1 Brassica oleracea var. oleracea
AATCATCTTTGTTCATCTAGTTATTGCAATTCTGTGTTTCCAATTCGTTGTTGTATCCCTCTGTATGATTAATCTGAAATCCAAAATGATTTTAAGAGGAATCATGAAGAGTAGTGAGTAATCACCATTTGAATTCATGGGTTAGGAAGATTAAGGGTGATTAGGTTAGAGCTAGGATGTTTTAGAGTAGATCATTCCAAAACCTTGCTAGTAGAGTAATCATAATGCATCTTCTGAGTTAGCTTCTCAAAAGTTGATCTTTAGGCATTTCCCACCCAAAAGGTGTTCGATGAAATGCCTGAAACAACTCTTCTAAGCTTTTAGCATATTTTGCCAAAGACATTTGTTGTTAGAAGTGCTAAGATAGCCTTAGACTTGTTAGTAATGATTGCTTCCATATTATTCAACCGAAGACATTTGTTGTTTGAAATGTGTTAGTAAATGAACATTCATCTAGACATAGAGTTTGTTTAGAATCGTGTCTAAGCTTAAGGTTGATAGTTTGATTGTTCGTTTGCCATCCTTAGTTCGAAACTTTATCACCCAAGGTCTAATTCCTATGCCCATGAGTTCTCATTTCCTTAGTTAAGAAAGTCAACTCATTTACCGTTTTTATTATTCTAAAACTGCATTAGTAATAATCATTAGTTTAGAAAACTTTTAAAATCATCGGTTGCACTTAGATTAAGTAAGTACTTGCATTCTCAGTTCTTGAAATCCCTTAGAATTGGTTCGACAATCATTTATACTACAACATTTGTCTTAGGAGCCTTGAAAACTCCTAATATCACCAATGCATGCCTAACCATTAGAAACTAATCAAAACCTAAATAAAACTAAGAAAATACCCAATTAAAGTAATTAATCTTGCACTCATCCAAAATAAAACCCAAAACTCATAAACTAAAGGATCAAAATCACCAAATCATCAAATCGAAAGAACCAGATTATCTTATCGTTAATGATTTTGATTTGGAGATTTTAACCTTTTGGATTTTCGAGTTTTGGGTTTTATTTCAGATGAATTTGAGATTACTTACTTTATTTGGGTACTTTATTGGTTTAATTTAGGTTTTAATTATTGTCTAATGGTTAGGAATGTATTGGTATACAATAAACAGAGCTTAATCATTGTATGTGTGAATAGATTTCAAACTTTTAATTTGGGGAAAAATACAATTCTGACTTTGACTTCATGGAGAAATTGATATTTAATATTCATTTGATGGATATATAGAACAAGGCCTTAATTTTGTGTGGACATAGTGCTATATGATAGTTACGAGGGAAAAATAGATCGTTAACCCTATAAATCCCGATACTTTTAGTTTTGTGTTTTATCAGGTATCACTAGGTAAGGAACCCACGCAATATCGCGTGGGAGCTCATTTTTTTTTATATACATATCACTTTATAATTTTAATTTTTATTGTTTCAAAAAAAAAATTGATATAAAAAAATTTAATTTTGTTTTCGAAAAAATCTCATGTCAAAGCGTATAATATATGTGTTTATATTCATTTATAGATAATATAATAAACTTATATTTTATAGTTTTAGATTACAACTAAAATACAAATATGTCAATACCAAAAATATAAATCTTCTATTAATATAGGTAAGGTTTATAAAATTTCAAATGGTATTAATATTTTCAAATTAATTAAAATAAGCAACACATTTAAATTTACTAATTTACTAATTTAGTAAGGTAATTTATAATGACAAGTATACATTCATGATTTTTGAAGCTTTGTAAAAATATCTATTGTCAAAACATGATTATATGAAAACTTTAAGAAATCTTGTATAATACATATTTTTATTGGTAAATTACACACATTCTTCTTTGTGCATTATTTGCATTTTATTTATTTAAAAAACTGATCTTTGACAATGAAACTCTCTGTTTTCTAATCTATTTTTGAGTTTTTTTGTTGTTATTTTGGTTATGATTTGTCATTACCCATAATTCTTTATATAAAAGATTAATGGTTGTAATAACTGACAACCAAATATTGCAACGTTCATCTAATGATTGCAATACTAACACCAAAAGTTTCAAGGACACATCACTAAATACTACAATTACCAAAAATTATAATGCTCTATGACCTATGATTACAATAACCCACTACCAAAAAATGTAATCACCAACAATTGCAATGTTTCATTTAATCATTTTAAATTTATTATTTAAGTAAATGTAATAGTTAACTTCAACGATTTCAAAGATTCATTTAAATCTCTAACTATCTTTTCTCATTTAATTCTAATTAGAGATTCAGTTAATAATCACTTATATCAAACTCAAACATAAATTTAAATGTGCATGAATAAATAAATAAATTTTGGTTTCTATTTTGTTAACACTTATCTAGTAATAAATAAATTATTTAAATAAGTCAGAACGTTTTATCTGAAACCCGAATAAAAAAATCAATCAAAAACATACCAAAACATGTTGCAAACCACAAAATATAACACAAAATCATAAATTAAAAATTTTATATATATAATATTATAAAATATTAATTACCCAACAAATAAAATTATCCAAATATTTTTAAAAATTTAAGATTAATTTAATATTTATACAAATAGATATGAAAATAGAATTTAAAATCTCATTAAAAACTTATGCAGTTTTTAGAAAATATACATTTTTAGACATTTCTATATGTTTTTTAATATATATGTAATTTTTAGAATAAAAAGACACATCTTTAACCGAAATATTACTCTTTAAAAATATATACAGTTTTTTATGATGGAAATATACATCATTATGAAAAGAAGCATCTTTAGATATTTTCTTTTAAAACTAATAAAATTTATAGATGAAAAAACACATCACTTAACATTTGTTGGAAAAAACACATCAAATAATGTGATATTGAAAGATACATCAATTTTAAGACAACATTCAACATAAAAACTCATGTCCTTTCATTTTTACTTTGCTAATATTTATTTATTAATACTTCACAAATATTCACAATTGTTTTTAATCTAAAACTCAGTGTATTAATATGATAATTTGAAACTCTTAAAAAAATTTATATGAAAGTTACATCTCTTAATTTTGTTTACAAAAAAATTATATTTATTAGTTTTTGAAATGAAATTATATCTTTTCGTTTGTTACTCTGCTCATATCAATTTATTTATACTTCACATAAATATTTATAATTGTTTTATATCTAAAAAATAGGTGTATTAATAGAAAAATTTAAATGTCTTAAGTTTTTTAAATGGAAAGGTGCATCTCTTAAGTTTTTTTTTACTTGAAAATTTGTATTTATTAGTTTTTGAAATGAAAAATATATGATCCATTTGTATCCATTTGGTTACGACTCGTTCGAACCGTTTTAGTCACGATGCATTCATGCTCTTTCGGTTATGATTTCACACCCTTTTGGTTACGACCCGTTTGCATATTTCCGGTCACTATCCATTCGGAACCTTTCGGTCACAATCCATTCGGAACCTTTCGGTCACGACCATTTTCACCCTTTGGTCACGTCATGTTTGCACTTTTTTGTCACGATCCATTCGCAACCTTTCGGTCATGACCATTTGTATCATTTTGGTCACGACCTATTTGCACTCTTTTGGTCACATTTATGACACTTTCACACCCTTTCAGTCATGATCCACTCGCATCCTTTTGCTCATAACCCGTTCGTAGCCTTTCGGTCACGTGCATACAGACCTGTATGCACATTTTCGGTCATGACATATTCGCACCCTTTCAGTTACGACATGTTCGCACCACTTGGATCATGACAAATTCATACCTCTTAGATCACAACACATTCGTACCTCTTAGATTACAACACATTTATACCTCTTAGATCAAAAAAAAGTTGCAACTCTTCGTTGATGACACCATATTAATATTTATAATTGTTTAATCAGTGTTAATATAAAAAAATCATCTCTTAAGTTTTTAATATGAAAATTTGTATTTATTAGCACTGAGATGAAAATTTATGTCTTTTTATTTTTACTTTGCTCATATCTATTCATTATGACCATTTGCATCATTTTGGTCACAACCTATTTGCACCCTTTTGGTCATGTTTACGACACCGTCACACCCTTTCAGTCATGATCCATTCGCATCCTTTCGGTCACAACCCGTATGTAGCCTTTCGGTCATGACCTGTTTGCACATTTTCGGTCACAACCCATTTGCACATTTCCGGCCACGCCCTGTATGCACATTTTTGGTTATGACACATTCACATCCTTTGGATCATAAAATGATCGTACCCCTTAGATCACATTATGTTCGTACAGATTACGATTCATACATGTCAGATCAAAACAAATTTATACTTCTTCGTTGATGACATCATATTAATATTTATAATTGTTTTTAATATGAATTTTTTATTTATTAGCATTGAGATGAAAACTTATGTCTTTTTTTTTACTTTACTCATATCTATTCATTAATACTTAATAAATATTTGTAATTTTTATATTTAAAAATCAGTGTATTAATAAGAAAATTTGAATCTCTTAATTTATACATGAAAGTTGCATCTCTTTAAATTGTTTTACATGAAAATTTTATTTTTTAGTTTTTAGATTAAAAGTTTTATATTTCACATTTATTTTTGCTCATATCTATTTATTATTATTTTACATAAATATTTACAATTATTTTATATCTAAAAATCAATGTATTAATATAAAAATTGGATCTCTTAAGTTTTTTATATGAAAAGTTGGACTTATTAATTTTTGAGATGAAAGATTGCATGTATTGCTTATGGAAAGACACAACTTTTAAAACTAATACATTTTAAAAAAAATGAAAACATACAACTTTTGAAATTATAATGAAAAGACACAAAATTATAGATAAACACATCATTTTATAATTTGACAACTTTACAAAACTCATTTTAGTTTTTTTTAATGAAAATACACAACTTTTCAACATTAATTAGTTTGCTAAGTTTTTGAGATGAAAAGTTGTGTCTTTCACTTTTCTTTTTCTCATATCAACTTATTATTTTTTTACATAAATATTTACAATTGTTTTATATCTAAAAATCAGTGTATTAATATAAAAATTGAATCTCTTAAAAAATTTATATGAAAAGTTGCATTTCTTAGTTTTTAAGATGATAAATTGCATATATTGCTTATGAAAAGATATAACTTTCAAAACTAATACATTTAAAATAAAAGAATGAAAACATTCTCATAAATGTGAAAGGATGCAACTTTTCATCGTAAACATTGCATTAGTTCTTATAGATTGTGAAAATATATACATATGTGTATTTTTATAAAAATCCATATGAATAATCACAACTTTTCATATTTTAGTTAGCTATTTAAAATAGCATATTTATAATGGTAATATATAACTTTTAAAACAGAAAATCAATTAATATACATTTTTATGATGAAAAGACACAATAGAACATTTATTTACAAATTTTTACAATAGTTTCATGTAGAAGAGATACAACATTTAATCAAAAGACACATTAATGAACAAACACAATTTTTAACAAAAAGTTGAGATTCTTATAAAACCATACAACCTTTAGAATTAGTTGGGATTACTATTATTAGTAGATAACAAGTTTGAGATTCAAATTTATCTTAAGATTTAACGTTTTTTCAAATGCCGTACTTAACCTAATAATTCATATTTTTGAAGTTTATGATTTATAAGTTTACCTACTACAATTTTATGTTTTTACTTTTTCATGTAAATTTTTCTAAGAGAATGCTATTACGTTTTCTGTCTTGAAAAATTAAGTTTGGTATTAATGATTAAGATTTAATTATTTTCTTAGACGTTGGCTCATCAACACATTATGACTTTATCCAAGTTAGATTAATTAAATACTTCCTAACTAATCCACTATTTTGCCTTTTTATGTGTCGTTTGAAAATGCAGAGCTAGATGGTGAGACCTATTTAGGCAACACGAAGATGTTGAAATTTATAGATTAAGACTTGGTCACAAGATGAATATATATATATATTGTTATGAAATAACTTATAATTTATAGTATCGTGAAATTTAAATAAGAGTAGAATTTAATACCCGTAGGAAGCAAATAACACTAGTATAAGGGAGAGAGTTTATTACAAGAAGGAAGAAGAAAATGTAATGATTCTTTGATGAATTACTCTTGTTCTTGTTTATGGTGTACAAAAGAGTGAGATGAGTGATGGTATTTATAGTGAACAACAATACATAAAATAACAAAGATAGTGCTTAATTTGGTAAATGAGTGGGTGATCATAGTGTTTGATGAGTAGATGATCATAGTGCTTGAGTTGGTAAAGAAGTGGATGATCATAGTGCTTGAGTTTGGTAAAGAAGTGGATGATCATTTCAATGCTTAATTTATAACATATATATATATATACATGTTGATTATTCTTCAGTACTGGTTGAGCTGTTGCCATATAGGAAACGGTGTTAAATCGTCTTATAGGAGATCTGAAAAGGTAATCCACAAATGAGGCATTGAGAATGATATATCCTCCTTTGGTGTCTTGTGCAAATGTTTTAACTTATATATTAATCCTGAAATTTCTATGGTAGTAATCAAGATCTTTAAAATCTTTACTGCATTTTTAGAGTTATACCAATCGAGTATCCACGTGGTAACACAGGGGGAAGTTTCAAGCTTAAAGAAAGAGTCAAATACATTTATCATTAAGATATAGAGAAAGAACAATGAGGAAGAACAATAAGGAAGAGCAAGTCTTCCCTTACTAATGCGTTCAGACTTCAAAGACAAAATAAAAACAAAAAATTATATTTAAACATGTTGACAAAAACACAACACGGAAAGATAAGTGGAGACATATCCAACTTGCGCATTTGCTTTAGATTAATTTAAAGAAAAGCATGTTAGGTTTTAAGGTTGAGATTTTTTAAGATATACTAGTAATTAACATAAATGTTGTTTCAACTTTAATAATCATTTTATCTTAATAACACTTGATAATTCATCTTCGAAAAAAAAAAAAAACACTTGATAATTCAAGGTCCATCATTATTTGTAATATTGCAAGTGGAGCACCCTCCACTCCCTCGCCATGTACAGTTAAAATATTAACCCATTTTAAGTGTCATCATGATAACATTTTTTTCATTAGTATATAGCTTAACTTGACAGATATATATATATATTTTTCTAAATCGTATATTCAAACTCAAACCTTATAAAATCCCTGGATATTCTGGCAAATCAAATATTGATGCAGATGGAAAAAATCAGTGCTATAATTTTCAACGCCTAGATTGTATTAGGATCGATTGCTAAAACATGTAGAATAATATATGTAAATATATAACACAATGGTTATATTTTAAGTTTGGTACCATTGCAGAAGTGTAGGAGAGCCTTATTATTAGTAATACGGGTCAGATTACTTACCGAGAAAACTATTACTAATTTAGAAGAAGGTTAAACATTTTAAATATAAAATAAAGACTACTGTGACAAAAAAAAAAGACTACTTGTTGCATCATTGACCTTGAAAAATATTCGGAGAAAGAAAAGAGTAGAATTACTAATTTGCTTCATAATAATTTTGACTTTATGAATGAATAAAAAACTGGATTAGTGGCCCTTAATGGTGGGGATTAGTTCGCAAGAATAATAAAGAGAAGTGGGTCTTTTATGTCAGTTTATGATTTGGTAGATCTTACGGCTTTGCTGGCACTAAAGTATTGTTGTCTTGACTCATCTTCAACCCACTTCTGCAGTTCACCTATTATGGAAGTATATGTAAGATACATGTTACTCTCGTAAATTCACAATTGTTTTAAACGTTTAATTTTCCACGGTCGATTCGTTATTATTAGATAAAAAATATATATATACGAATACTTATATGGATGATATGTTGACACCCAACAAATGAAGCATGCACAAGATAGATAGCCATCTTGCTAAATGTCAGAGATACAAAGATCTTGATTAGATCCAGAAAACTATGGTATATGTGAATCAATTAGATTGTCCATACATATATTACTATTTACCTCTTCTCTATGCATGAAATGACTTGTTTTCCGATTAATCAAGAGTTTAAGGCCCATGCCCATAAGGGCCATAATTTTCTTGGGTCTGATCCATCATCAATTAATTGATGTTAGACCTCAAAACCTCTTCTTTTAGATGGTTAGTACGCCGATTTGAGTAACCAACGTTTGGTTAAAATGACATATTTAATTAAACATTAGACTAATTTAAAATTATTCGATTAGTGACACAAGATTGGTGAATAGGAGAGGTATTGCTTTAGGGTGGAAAGTAGTAGATGTTTTATAGTACAAGAAAACAAAACAAATGATTATTTGGTTGGAGATAGAGAGATCTAGAGAGATGGTAGCCATTGAGCAAACACAAGTCCATAAGAATTTGTTACCAACATCATTGTCATTTTCATCATCTTCCACCACCATTTTCTCCACTACTTGGATATTCGGAGTGAACACTGAACACACACTCTAACAACAACCACACCAGTTTCTGTAAATTGAGACAATACAGAAAAATATTTGAAATTATTTAATATCTTAATATTTATATTAGACCTTTCAGACAACCGATTTTATCTAGAGATTTTGGTAAGTTTTTTTTTCATAATATGCATTACTCTCATTTCCTACTTATCCAACTCCAAACATGGTATATAGAGGTATCCAGTCCAAAATGGCATATAGAGGTGTCATGTGATTCAAACATAATACAAAACTTACGGCATATAGAGGTGTCATGTGATTCAAACATAATACAAAACTTACGACGCAAGTGTTTCATTTTTGCTTTACACGAGTTCATGTCAAGCTTCCCAAAATAAAATTCCACAAGTGTAAGCTTAAACCGTGAATCAAAGACGGTCGCAACATGGAATATGTCACTAACTTCATTTTAATACTTATCAAACTCACTACAAGAAAACGTGCCCATAACAACGAAGATTTATGACGAAAATATTTCGTCGTAAATTTACATGGTGTTTACAACGAAGTTACGAGGAATCCAATTTTCGTCGTAAACGCCATGTAAATTTACGACGAACAGTTTTCGTCGTAAAATCCATGTAAGTTTACGACGAATGTACGTGGAATGAGAAATACGTCGTAATCATTACATCGACATTACAACGAAACATGTTACCGTTATATTTAGGTGAAAACGTGTATTCAATGCGCTTTAACTTACCTAATTTCGTCGTAAAGTCGTTGTAAATATTATGTTAAAACCATGTAAAATCCATGTAAAATATTCCTTGTAAAATCGTTGTTATATTTCAAC
>NW_013617810.1:15612-17780 GCF_000695525.1 Brassica oleracea var. oleracea
AAAAAGAAGGGACGGATAGTCGGTATAGGCTCTGTTAACGAAGTTGCAAGGGCAACTTCGTCATACACTTCGAGACGGGATGAAGAGACTGCTCAGATGAAGGCTCGAATGGATAGCCAGCAGGTTCGTTTAGACTCTCTTGAGGATTTGCTAGACGTGATGGCCGTGGGAAACCCGGTTATGCAGAGAATGTTGAGTGAGAGACGAGCCGCTCTTGGAATGCCACCACGAGATCCCCAAGAGTCCGATCCAACCCGTCAACAGCCGAGCAACCCCACCAACTACTTCGAGAATATGTAGTTTTTTTTTATTTTTCTGTTTGTATTATGAATTTAAATATTATTGTATGACTTTTTAAAATATGTTTTCCAATTTCATATTTCGTTTTAAAATTTAAATTATTTTAAATTCTGAATATTAAATATAAATTAAAATTTATTATATACTAATTAATAATAATATAATAAGAAACGATGTAAACTCCTCGTAAACATTACATGGAGTTTACATCGAATGTTTACGAGTGATTAACATCGAAACATTTACGAGGGTTTTACATCGAAATGTTTACGAGTGATTTACAACGAATGTATTTTCGTGTGCTTTACATCGTTTTAATTACGTGGGCTTTACGACGAAAGCTTACGTGTCGTTTACGACGAATCCTTTCCCTGCGCTTTACGAGGAATATATTTCATCGTAAACGTAACGAGTCGTTTACGATGAAACCTCCGTTACGACGGACGTTTAACAACGAAACGTCTTTCGACGTTAATTCGTCGTAACACACCGTTTACGACGAATTTACAACGAATACTGCCCTAGTAAAAATTATGTTTTCTTGTAGTGGCTTTTCTTTCAATGCTACGATCATATTTATGATCTCTTCTATATATGGTTGCCTTATTTATTTAAGCCATTTTTGGATCTTCCCGACATGTATACAATACAAGTTTCTTTTGCAACCTTAATATACAATACAAGTTCAAAATCGGTATCATCTGAGTGAACTCAACAAATAAGAGAAAAGTCTTCACCAGAGATGAGAAACGATAAAAGGAGAGAAGTCTATACCGAAGATGAGAAACGAAGCATGCATTCGAACAGTTTTACCTGAAGAGAAGTCTTCACCGAAGATGAGAAACGAAGCATGCATGAACGATTTAGTGTGAAGGTGAAAAAGAATCAACCCACTTCACCACGTGACCCACCGATATGTGATCCACGATTTTGATGTCCAAGTCGTCCCTCCAAAGGCCTTACTTGGGCTAGGCCGCAGGCGATAAACCAAATTGGCAAGCCTAATAGTATACAAGCATGCATTAAATAAATAAACAAAGCTTTGGTTAACCTTTTTATCCATTGGAAGCTGATATTTGTTGAGTTTATTTCAGTTTCTTTAATGTTAATTTGTAGAACATGTTATTGACTTGCTCTTTTCGACGTAAATTTGTTTGAGACTTCAACTAATAGTAATAGTTTAATACTAACGCCACGCCCAAAATTGAAGTTTTCGTTATAAAAGTAATGGAAAAGTCTATTTTTATTCATAACATAAAGGTTCTTATATAGGAGATTATACCGTCATAGATAAATGGAAAGATTACAAATCATAATTTCTTGGTTATGAGCTATCCACAATCTGATTCATAACATTCTCCTTTGGATGTCATAACCATTTAGAGCTTGTAATGTACTTTAATGTTGCCTCATTAAAACCTTACCAGGAAAACCCAATTAGGGCAAAACCATGGTGAAGGAAAAATAGTACAACACACATTACTCCCCCTGATTTGGACATTACTGAAGGTCCCTTAGACCTCTCCAATTTTCTGCAATCCGTGGGTGATGAAAATCTTGGGCAGAATATGCTTCGTCCTCGAACATGATAGTTGGTCCTTCTTTACCATCGGCCATGCCACAATCTGATCGAACATATTGAGTCATCGACCTCAAATACACACACACGAAATCTTGGATGATGTTGTTGTGATATGCGTGTACCACCATGTGTAAAATATAATCTGTCTGAAAACAAATCAACAAAACCAAATAAACCCTCTTTGGGCTGGTTAGTATAAAATAAACCAAAATCAAAGGCTTCTTCATCGTCCTTCTTATGGACCAATCAGATCAGTGTCTAAAACAAGACTTCTGCATCGTCCATC
>NW_013617811.1:0-855 GCF_000695525.1 Brassica oleracea var. oleracea
TGCAATGAAAAATATAGTAATACAAACATATCACACATGAGCATATTAGCGCGGACGAACCCTAGTATACAATAAATATTGTCTACTATCAACGTGACATGTGCATGTAATAAAATAAAAATTATTTATATAAGAAAAACAATCTCGTTATACAGAGTCAACCAAAACCTTGGTCAAGGAAATTAATATTGTTGAATAACATTGCCTATTATCAACGTGACGTTTTTTCGTATGACAACGGGACATTTGTATGTACACATATATATATACGTACTAGATTAAAATCCGCGGGATAAACATTATATATATAAATTATTTTATGTATTATATGTTCTTACATATTATGAAATAATAAACATATATTGAATAATTAAAAGTCAGTAACTATTACATATATATATAAATTGGTGCGAACGTATAAATCAATTTTATTAATCCAAACATTTTTTAAAAAATTTTGATAGGATATGTAATTAAATTTAAATGATATTAACATACATAGTATAATTTTAATATTAATGTCTATTAAATGATCCTTTCTACTCATATGTTTTTTTTTATCATGTGTATCTTTAATAGCAAAAACTTTAAATTACTGATAACAAAAATTGTGGGATTAATAATTTTAGTAATTTATAATCTATAATTTAAAAAAATTTATCAATGTTAGTTCAAAAATTTTATCAAAAAAATTATTCAAAGTAAATTTTGAAATTAAAATATTTATTTATTCAATATGGTTTATAGTTTAATTTAGAATTATATATATATACATATATATATTTTAAATCTTAATGACTAATTAAATTAGACTTTTATTTATATGATTTTGTAATCATTTGTATTTTGTCATAA
>NW_013617811.1:880-12418 GCF_000695525.1 Brassica oleracea var. oleracea
ATGTGAGACTTTTAACAGTTTTAGTAATTTATAGTCGTTTTTTAAAATTCAAAATATAACATATACAGAAAAATCTAAATTTTTATAATATTGTTATTGTGATTTTTTTAAATTATTTTAATAGTTTAAAATTAAACAAATTTGGTAGAAGATACATTATTTTTTTAATGAGATCTTTATTATTCAAAATCATTAATTGTCATATATACTTTAGCCACATTAGGCAATTCCGTAATCTTTATTTAAGGAAATAATAAATGACATTAATAATGAATTTATGGTTAGTTTAATAAAACGCTTATTATATAATTAGATGGACCAACATATTTCTCTAATAATTCTAAGAATCATCCTAATGATGACACGTGGCTACAAAAAGAAGTTGTAATGTTTCACAAATAATATATACGGGATATATATTATTAAAACTCATGATATTTAATTTTCAAGCAAGATTTTGAAATGGCCTTTTGAATTTATAAAATGAAAAATTACTTTTATTGAATTATTTATACATACTTCATCCGTTCTCAAAAGTAATTTTCTAAAGTATTCACGCATATTAAAAATATAATAAATATTCATAATTTAATTGATTATTTATTTTTCTATACATTTTCCAATAACTATCTACCAATTAAATTTTATCAAATTAAATAGTTTCAATTAATGTTTCTCAAAAACATACAAAAATAATTTAAAAATATATAAAAATTATCTTTGTGGAACAAAAAAAAAATCTAGAAAATCCTACTTTCGGGAACGGAGAGAATAGTAGTTTTCTTACCACCTTCAGTTATATTATTTAGACCCTACTAAGAAACTATAATTGAAAAAAACCTTCAGATATAGTAACGTGTTCGTTTACATGTCACGCGACCTGCGACATGCGACCTGCGACTGATCGCAGGTCGCAGGTTGTTGTTCGTTTTGCTGACATGCGACCTGCGATTGGTCGCAAGTCGCAAGTCGCAGGTTGTTGTTCGTTTCGATGTCGCGCGACTGATCGCGCGACCAGTCGCGGGTTCCCATCTAAGTCGCCCGAAAAAACAGCGACTAAAAATTAAGAAAATTTTGATCGCGCGACTGGTCGCAGGTCGCAGATCGCAGGTCGCGCGACACGTAAACGAACGTAATCTTAGTCGCAGGTCGCAGGTCGCGCGACACGTAAACGAACGTAATCTTAGTCGCAGGTCGCAGGTCGCGCGACACGTAAACGAACGTAATCTTAGTCGCAGGTCGCAGGTCGCGCGACACGTAAACGAACGTAATCTTAGTCGCAGGTCGCAGGTCGCGCGACACGTAAACGAACGTAATCTTAGTCGCAGGTCGCAGGTCGCGCGACACGTAAACGAACGTAATCTTAGTCGCAGGTCGCAGGTCGCGCGACACGTAAACGAACGTAATCTTAGTCGCAGGTCGCAGGTCGCGCGACACGTAAACGAACGTAATCTTAGTCGCAGGTCGCAGGTCGCGCGACACGTAAACGAACGTAATCTTAGTCGCAGGTCGCAGGTCGCGCGACACGTAAACGAACGTAATCTTAGTCGCAGGTCGCAGGTCGCGCGACACGTAAACGAACGTAATCTTAGTCGCAGGTCGCAGGTCGCGCGACACGTAAACGAACATGGCCTATTGTAAATAGTAAGTAGAAATCGAAACGTATACTAGTTTTTTAGGAAGTTGCTGCAAACCTCTTAATTTGTATAAATGTTTTTGTTGTTTAATAAACATCACATTACAACACCAATAATCAACAAAAACCTATATACATCGGAAACTAATTACATTAAGGAGGTTTTCATTGTCCAAACTTTTACATTATAAGAAGTTTAAAAACAATATCAGTTAGTTATCATCAATTTAAATGACTGAAAAAGAAAAATATATGTAGTGTACTGAAATTACCATTGATACATTATACATAGTTACATCATCTACTAGATAGTCGTGTACATACAAAGTAAAAACCGAAGAAGGTGAAAAAATTGAATTGCAACATGTTGCGACGGATTTTCATATGCAATTGGTAATAAGAAATAAAAATGACATAAAAATGAGCATATATTTATCTATCTATATATATATAAAAGAATGTTTTCTTTCCTGTGAGAGCGCCACGTCAGCACCAGGTCACAAAGTCGATTGATGTGGTCTCAACACGTGTCTCGCCTGCACAAAATGCATAAAAGAGTTTTTTTTTTCTCTCCTGTGAGAGCGCGCCACATCAGCACCAGGTCACAAAGTCGATTGATGTGGTTTCGACACGTGTCTCGCCTGCACAAAACACATCACTTTATTTAATCATACGGTGCATTTGGTTTAAATACAATAAGTATAGGCAGGTTTCTATGGTTTTTGTTTCAGTTACATTTAGGCTTTACATTATTGAGCGACAATAATATTTATTTGGACCTGCTACAGAAAATAAAAACTAATCATGCTACTTACAGTCACCTTCTTCAACAATGGGGGCTGTCGACATCTTCTGTTCGCTATTGTCATGCTCATCGACTTCTCATTCATCTCCAACAATGGAGTTTGGAGAGAGCTATTCTAGACGAATAGTGCTGATAATTTTCTAGATCGAGAAGTCTTGGTGTTGCTTCATCTCCGGTTCTTCTCCCCGGGACCGTTACACGATGAATTGATTGTCTCTCATTAACTACCTTCTTAACTCCTTCGCCCTACTACAACCATGATTCCACATACAATGCATTTTCCCCCTCTTCAAGGCGGTGCATCTTTGCTATAAAAGTTTAGTCTACGAACCTCAAACATCATCTTCACAAATCCAAATAACACTTGGAATTATTTCCAGTAGAATGGCGTCGTCTCAAGGCGGGTTCGTAAGCACACGGGAAGCTGATAGAAGGTGTGTTCGGGGATGGATTTGAAGGGTACCTGAAGTTTGTGATGGAAGAGATGTTGCAATTGAACGGGCAGAAGTCGATCATTATCGTAAGTGGTGCTAATATGAGAGGGTGGTCTGAGAGGATGATCAATGATGAACTTCAGATCGTGAGGAATGCTGGTGTTGTGCAGATTCAAAGAGAGATCTCAGACTCCATCAACATTCAAGATGCTAAGGTTTGTATCAAGTTTGTAATTTTATTGATTCATGTCACTCAAAGGACGCAGCTTCAGGTTTAATAATTTAATAGTGTCTTTGAAAAGATGTAGCATTTGGAAATGGAATAGATTGATTATATACTATTTGAATCATCATGATGAGATTGTTAATGTAACATTATGTTGAGTAGACTTCTCTAAGTATACGTTGGTGGTGGATGTGTTGCAGGCTGTGAAGAGAGCACTTGATCCAGTCATCTTGACGTGGGAGGAATGGATACCCCAATCACTAATGAGCTATTGGATTCAGTGGACATCTTGCAACAGAATGAAACTGAGCTATGTCGCTTGACCGGAATGCCTATTGAAACTTTTTAACACATTAGCCAAACCGTTGTAAAGTGTCATCAGTTGGTGGGTGCTTGACGAAGAGTATGCTTAAACCGTCGTCTTTTCATATATGTTGCCGTCATGAGTTCTGGCCACAACCTAACCGCTTCAATGTAATGCAGAAAGATCAAGATTAGAGAAATATTAATCTACTTTTTTTTGAATTTGACTTTTTTGTTTCTTGCGAGCGAAGGAGTTATGTTTTGGTTTTCCTTGGCACAGTGTAAGGAAGTTTATGTGTATGTACATGATGATGATCACCAAGTCCCTGTTTCTTAATATACCATTAGGAACTTTATTAGTAACTCTGTTGACTCTCTGCATGTTATAAACTCTACGACATCTCGTAAGCTCTCTCCACATCAACGATTTCGTGATGAAAAGGTAACTGCTCAAAATGGGACTACGACATGCCATTAACTGATAAGTACCAACGTTCTTATGTGAGGCGGGAAAAGAAGATTATGAATAAGGATTTGGATGACGTGGCCGATCCGAGTGATGCATTCTTATTGGAGGAAATGGGTGAGCTGGCATGAAAGGAGAAGACTCCGAAGGAAGCGGAGGGTTAGCGGTTAGAGTCTTCTCAGCTCAAGATGGAGTATTAATAAAGGAAGAGAGTCGTTGTAGTTTCTTTATGCTTTGTATGTTGAGAGAAGACGATATGAGTCTCTTCACGATCGCTATGAGATCGTAGGTGTTGATCTATATCGCTATGAGATAGAGATCACATCTGAACTTTACAAAGCTATTTCCATTTCAATAAACGAGTATTTTAGTTTACAAATCTTTCATCTACTTTACCCAATCATTGGTGCGGTGAAACGGTTCGATCTTCTCAAATCGCGACGATGTCTTCAAATTCGGGCTATTCTGATGCTTCTATTGATCCGACGAAGCAGATCCAAGGTCAGGTGAAGTTTTTGATGGGAGCTTATGAGAAGTTGTGCGATGATGCCAAGTTGAAGGACGATTGCTTTGATTCGTTGGAGTCGCGAGTCGGCACACTAGATACGAAGTTGTCGTCAATGGATTCGAAACTCGATTCGGTGCTGAAGGCGTTGGGGAAACAACCGGTGATTGATCGATCACCAATCCAGACGCCAATACGAGATCCTGTACTCGCGTCGTCACATTCGCAGGTACGGACTTCCCGTTTTGAGAGAGTTCGTGAGCATTCACCATTGGCGTTTAGGGAGGATGATTTTAATCTAGACAATCGCGAGAATATGCTTAAGAAAATTGAGATGCCGTTCTGCGATGGTACTAGAGTTTCGGAGTGGTTGGTGGATGTGGAGTATTTTTATGAATTGGGAAGGTATGATGAGGAGGCGAGATTGGATCTAGTTCCGCTATGTTTGAAAGGTGCTTTGAAGAAGTGGTTTGCGTGGGTGATGTGTCGTGGTGGCTTTAGGAGTTGGAAGGATTTCAAACAGAGCTTGTTTGTGCGCTTCTCTGAATCTATTGAGGATGAGCCGAGCACACGCTAGTATCTATCAGGCAAACTGGTTCTGTAGCTGATTACGTATCGGAGTTTGAAGATTTATCAGCTCAGGTTTTAGGACTGGATGATCATCACTTGGAACGGATTTTCTATATTGGTCTCAACAGAGAGATGAAGGAGGTGAATCGCATGAAGGAACCACAGGGCCTTTCAAACTACATTGCAGCCGTGTTGAAAATGGAGTCTAGCACGTTCTGTCGTGTTTTGGGTGATGCTTCAAAGGTGGCTTCGAAGCCTATCAATGGTGGTGGCAACACTAATGTTTGTTCTTGCGGCTACTATAATAATAACCAGAAGGCTGTGATGTCGGATATCAAGCCACAGAAAGAGAATGTCCCACCTTCTAGGCCATCTCAACGACCAAGACAGCGTCATTCTGATGCGGAACTGGATGCGTTAAGGAGGCAGGGGCTTTGTTTTAAATGTGGGGATAAATGGTCTAAAGCACATGAAGCAATATGTCCAAAGAAGGAATTCCAAGTGCTTACGGTCATTAATGGATTTGAACTGGAGTTATTGGATGCTGAAGTGGAGCAAGAGGAGAGACCTGAGGAGTGGTTACATCTGGAGTTGAAAACATTGTCTTACTCTGCTTTTGTGGGTATCGACGCTCCTAAGACAATGAAGTTGTTGGGGAGGTTGGCAGGGAGTGATGTTATTTGCATGGTGGACAGTGGAACATCGCATAATTTCCTTTCTCCAACTGTGATGCAGAAGTTACATTTGAAGTTGTGTGAAGCGGGAGGTCTGGATGTGCTTTTGGGGAATGGCGTGATAGTTAAAGGGTTGGGAGTGTGCAGAGATATTCCTATTCAGATTAACAATGCGTGCTTCATTTCAGACTTTATGTCGCTGGAATTGGAATCAGCAGATGTTATTTTGGGGGTTCAATGGCTGGAGACATTGGGCAAATGTGAGATGGATTGGAAGAAATAGGAGTTGTCGTTTTCTTATCAAGGAGGGAGAGTTACATTGTTGGGAGATAGGAGTTTGCACGGACCTCGTTTGTCCTTGAAATCTTTACATTCCACTGTGAGTACAAAGTTGGAGATTCCGGAATTGATGTTCTGTAGTGCAGTTGCGACAGCGTCTACAGCTACTTGTGATCCAGCAATTACGGAGCTGTTAAAGGCTTGGGAGTCGGTGTTTGCATTGCCATAGGGGTTACCTCCTTTTCGAGGAAGTGAGCACTCTATACAATTACTTCCAGGAGTTTCCACGCTCTCGGTTCGACCGTACCGTTGCCCACACGCAACTAAGGTGATTATGGAACAGATGGTGGAGGAAATGCTGCAGTCTAGAGTGATACGTGCTAGTACTAGTCCTTTTTCGAGTCCGGTTTTACTTGTGAAGAAGAAGGACAATAGTCATCGGTTCTGTGTGGATTATAGAGCTCTGAACAGAGTCACCGTCTTAGACAAGTTTCCCATTCCGGTCGTAGATCAGCTGCTTGATGAATTGAATGGCGCCGTGGTGTTTTCTAAGCTTGATCTACGTTCTGGTTACCACCAAATCCGTATGGTCGAGGAGGATATTCCCAAGACAGCGTTCAGGACAGTTGAAGGGCATTATGAGTTTCTCGTGATGCCTTTTGGCCTCACCAATGCTCCTGCAACGTTTCATGCACTGATGAATAAGATCTTCAAGCCGCTCTTGCGTGACTTCGTGCTGGTGTTCTTTGATGATGTGCTTGTTTACAGCAAGTCAGTAGAATTACATGTGCAGCATCTTCAAGCTGTATTGATGGTGTTTCAGGAGAATCAGTTATTCGTAAACAAGAAGAAATGCGTGATGGGAATGACTCAGGTCGAGTACTTGGGGCACATAATTTCTAAAGATGGCGTCTCAACTGATAGTGCGAAGATAGAAGCTATGCGTCAGTGGCCTACTCCTAAGAATGTTAAGCAGCTGCGAGGGTTCTTAGGTTTAACAGGTTAGTACAGGCGTTTTGTCTGGCATTATGGGTTAATTGCTAAGTCACTTACAAGAGTGTGTTGTTTGTCAGACACATAAGTCATCAACACTGTCTCCTGCTGGTCTTCTTCAACCTCTTCCCTTACCATCACGTGTGTGGGATGAGATTGCAATGGATTTTATCGAGGGCTTGCCTACTTCACAGGGGGTGAATGTGGTGCTCGTGGTAATTGATAGGCTAAGCAAATATGCTCATTGTCTTAGTCTTTGTCATCCTTTCACTACGGTGGAAGTGGCAAACTGCTTTGTGGAGGGTATTGTTCTCCCTTGGGCGGAGTTCTGGTACAACACGTCATTTCACACTTCGTTAAAGACTACACCGTTTCAAGTGGTTTATGGTCGGGAACCTCCGGTAGTGGTCAAGTTTGAGGAGGGGTCTACGAGTAATTTTGATTTGGAAACGTCTTTGCGTGAACGTGACAGAGTGTTGGCTCTCATCAAACATAATTTGGTGCGCGCTCAAGATATGATGAAGAAGACAGCTGATAAGCATAGAAGGGATGTTTCATTTGATGTGGGAACGCTGGTGTATTTGAAGTTCAGGCCGTATAGGCAGCAGTCTGTTTCTCACCGAGTGTGTCAAAAGCTGGCTGCTAAGTACTTCGGTCCTTACCGTGTGATTGCTCGTGTGGGGAAAGCAGCATACAAGTTTGATCTACCCCCAGCTTCTCGTATAAATTCCGTTTTCCATTGTTCTCAGTTGAAAGCGCCGTTGGGAGTGGATCGTGTAGTTCATCCCTTACCAGAGAATTGTATTGATGAGGTAGAAGCTGTTCCAGAACCATTGGAAGTCTTGGCTAAGCGTTATGATGATGAGGGTTATTTGGAGCTGCTGGTTAGCTGGGTGGGTAAGCCATCTCATGAGAATTTGTGGGTTTCGTTTCGTTCGTTTGTGAAGGATTATCCAGCTTTCAAGCTTGAGGACAAGCTTGGTTTCAAAGGGAGGAGTATTGATAAATACCAACGTTCTTATGTGAGGCGGGAAAAGAAGATTATGAATAAGGAGTTGGATGACGTGGCCTATCCGAGAGATGCATTCTTATTGGAGGAAATGGGTGAGCTGGCAAGAAAGGAGAAGACTCTGAAGGAAGCGGAGGGTTAGCGGTTAGAGTCTTCTCAGCTCGAGATGGAGTATTAATAAAGGAAGAGAGTCGTTGTAGTTTCTTTATGCTTTGTATGTTGAGAGAAGACGATATGAGTCTCTTCACGATCGCTATGAGATCGTAGGTGTTGATCTATATCGCTATGAGATAGAGATCACATCTGAATTTTACAAAGCTATTTCCATTTCAAGAAACGAGTATTTTAGTTTACAAATCTTTCATCTACTTTATTCTATCATTAACCCGCGACACATTTTTCCAGAAACACCACAGCTCATAATAGGACACAAGTTACATACGGATATTATACAAAGTCTCATCTCATATTCACATCTTTTCCCAGTAGATGTCACACTATATACAAAAATTGGATGTCACAAAATCATATATCAATCCCTTGCTCTTCAGTAACTTTGAGAAAATAAAAATTGGGCTTTCTTCTTTTCTTGGATTCCCTTGAGCTTTTATGAGCCGTAGATCGTTAGACATATATATCATCAAAAGTAATAGAGAAGACATAGGTTTTGTTAAGGAAACTTACTACACCAAGTGATGAAATGTTGCCAAGTTACATACTATTCAAGTTTTCATACTTAAATACAAAATTTCCAGGATAAATAGAAAATTTTTTAGAACGAAAGAAAAAAATCTAATTACAATATTGTTTTTGAAGTGATTCTCATGAATTTTGCGTTTTTTTTTGTCACTAAACTCAAGTCAAAGAAATTAACAAGAAAAAAAAGGGGAACCATAACGAATGATTAATAAACAATCAAAAAAAATATTTGTTTTGATTGTTCTTTTTTTTGTAGAAAAAAAATCAAAACAAATATTTTTATAAAAAGTAGTTTAAAATTAAAGTTTAAAAGATATAAAAATGAAAAATTATTGAAAATACATAATATAATTGCGAAAATAAGTCAACAAACAAAAATTTAGTGAAATGCATAATCCAAAATATATATAAACTTCCAAAATATCTAAAAATCGTAACAACAAAAAGGAAGAAAATACATTTGTGATATTATTTTTCACGTTTCATCAGATTCAGACCAAAGGAAAAAAAATATATTCTCAAAAATATTTCAAACTTTACAAATTGATATGTAATTGATGGAAAATCACAAGCAGTGAATATACATACTATAAACATTTTCTAATTTAAAAGTAAAATTTTCTAATAAATAATAATAAAAATATCCATAAGACTATCACCAAGTATCAGTATCGACACACTTTTAAAGAAGAAAAATGACATCGTATAAATCGTTTCTTGAACTTTTATATTTAAGCAAATAATTACAAAGTTCTGACATACGGTAAATTTGGAGAGTGTTCTAATAATTAAAAACGTGAAGACGGCGACGGCGATGGCGATAGATTTCTAGGGTTTTGATGATTGATCGAGATTGGGATCCGGGATCTCAGAGGAAGATTGGGGATCGAGGAGATCTACGGCTTAGGGGAAGGGAAAGCAAATCGAATTCGTCTATTGGAGATTCGGATTTCGATTCGTTAGCGATAACATTGAGGGGTAATCCACGGGCTTTCCATAGGTTGGGAAGAAGGATCGCGGTTGTTAGGAAATGGTTATTATTGGGATCTTTCATATGGATGCAGTATCCAGAAGATCAATCATTCGGATTACAAGGTATGGGATTTGGTATAATCGAAACAGAATCTTTCGCTTCTATTTTGGAAAGTGGTAATTTGTCTTCCCGATTCCATCATTTTTTAGGGGAAAAAATATGGAGGCACTTGGATTTTAAAGGGATTTTTCTTCGTGGTTTGGGAGTTTTCAATTTAACTTATGGAGGTTGGCGCGTTAAGGATATTAGGTTTTTGCAAGAGAAACAAAAATTGTTTTCAAACATTCTTAAGATTAGCTTGAATGTACTTAAAGGTCATATCTTTTATTTTCTTCATATGAGTATCTTGTTTGAAGGAAAGGGGATGCGAGGAATGAATGTGGGATTCGATAATTCTATGCTGTCACGAAGTCAATGTGTCTTTCACAGGTTGGCAAGGTCTTGCAGGTGGGTAAGGGCTCGTGGGGTGGAGCGTAACCAAGAAGGGTGGGATGTTCGATCTCACGGTAATGGATGGTTTCTGCAAATTCAAATCCCAAATGAATGTTGGGTTACAGGGTTTGAGGTTTTATTTGGTGCATGGAGGCTTGCATTAGGGATTGCAATATTGGCACTTTGGTTCTTCCCTAGCAGGAACAAAGATATACGGTGTCTGGATAGTAGGTTGAGCAAGTATTGGGTCAAGCTAACAGTAAATAATTATGTCTTTTTGGTTTGTATGTATATTGGTCTTTGGGATTATGATATTGCTGGAGGCACATTTGGTCGGTCTTGTTACTATATGGTTTGGATTTGTGAGTGGGGCTACTTATATATGGATCGAGAATTCTTGTATTTTATGGACACGCTATGTGTATTGGTTCTACGGCAACTGGTAATTAGGAGTTTTTTGTTGTTATTTCAGATAGTAGTTTATATGGTATTTGGAAAAATAATGAATTACAAGAGGCGATTGGAGTTTGGCAATTTGTATTTGTTTAGAGATTTTCCTAATATTTTACTTGCGCACGGGATATACAAGTGGTTTCTTTGGAGGCTTCAAGGACTTTTTTTAAGGGATGGAGTGGAGACAATCCTTTTATTATGGGGTTAGAAATTTTAGGGTCTCATTATACCCAATTTAGCCAGCTCAGCAGAGCCTTCCTATATTTTTTTAAATGAGAGTACTAAGTTGGAATTGCAGAGGAATGGGAAGTAAGTGGACTATAAGTTATTTTATAGAGTTATGGCATAAACACAAACCAGACTTTTTATTTTTATCGGAAACAAAGCAAGAAATTGAGTTTGTCCAGAAATTTCAAGCTCATTTCGGATTTGATAATCTGGTCACAGTGGACCCAGTGGGACGAAGTGGTGGATTGGCGCTTTATTACAATAATGAGTTCCAGGTTAATATTCTATATTCAAGTAATCGAATGATAGATGTGGAAGCAGTGGCGTTGGGGAAAACGGTATATATGATGTTTGTGTATGGAGATCCAGTTCAAGATTTGCGAGAACGAGTGTGGGAACATTTAACTAGATATGGAATTTCCCGATCCGAGCCATGGTTTATTATTGGTGATTTAAATGAGATTACAGGAAATCATGAAAAAGAAGGTGGAGCTTTGAGAAGTGCCAATTCATTTGTTCCTTTTAACAACATGATAAGGAATTGTGGTTTACTGGAGTTTCCTGCCAAAGGAAATAAGTTGTCATGGCAAGGAAGAAGAGGGAAAGGAAAAGGGGCAGTAACGGTTAGATGTCGTTTAGATCGAGCATTGGCAAATGAGGAGTGGCACACGCTATTTCCCTGTTCCTATACAGAATATTTAGGGTTGGTGGCATCGGATCATCGTCCAGTGGTGGCTTACATAGAAGATAAAGTTATCAGGAGAAAAAGACAGTTTAGATTTGATAAAAGATG
>NW_013617811.1:13467-17737 GCF_000695525.1 Brassica oleracea var. oleracea
GATCCTGGAAAGAAAATGAAAGTTTCTCAGGTCAAGGGTGGTACATCACATTAGAAGGATTTGCGGGACTAATGGGAGCAAGGAATGTCCGGGCTTCACTCACTCCTCTCCATGCAGAGATGGAAGCTTTACTATGGGCTATGGAATGCATGAAAAACTTAAGACAATTTCAGGTTACATTTGCGACGGATTGTTCTCAATTGGTGAAGATGGTTTCGGAACCAGAAGAATGGCCAGCGTTTGCAAGTTATTTGGAAGATATACACATCCTGAAAGAGAGTTTTACTAGTGCAGAGATTATCTATGTACCAAGAATGCGGAACAAGAAGGCGGATAGCTTAGCCAGAAGTGCTAGGAAAGAAACGTCTTTTGTAGTTCACATGGATCAATATCTCCCAGTGTGGTTCACAGAGTCAATATGAGTCTGTAAAGTTGATGACAAAAAAAAAAAAAAAATTACAAAGTTCTGACTAACCTCGATACACAAAAGTCTACAAAGAGAACATATGATAGTGGATGATCTCAAATAAATCAAATAAAACAAAGGAAATACATCATCTAAATAAAAATAATAACTATTTTAAAAAAAATCACAACTATGTAATTATGTAATTTAGTCATCTACACCTACTTCAGCTCTCAATACTGTAACATGTCATATAAAAGGGATCACATATCAATAATTTCATAAAAATAGATAACTAATCTTTTAAAACTTAAAACATATATACAGCGTTAGATCTGTGAATTGTCATTTGCATAATAAATATATGCCTTAAGCTTTAATAACTTAAGAAGAAAATAGTGCAAAATAAAAAAAAAATTAAAAGAAATAATGTGAATAATATCTTATACAATAAAGTAGACAATAGTCTCTTCTTAGAGTGCCACATCACCAGGGTGAAGGGTGCAAATTAGGACAGGTGTCCTCTCCAATTTCTTCATCTCACTAAAATTTTCGTACCAAATCTATGGGCCAGTTGCTGGGTCTTATTTTTGAATGTTTTGTATAGTTAGGCCCATATGTATTTAGGGTTACATTATTATCCTGCTTAAGTTTACAGAGCATCGACGTTTTCACCATACAGCTAGAATTCCGATCGACACTATATAACGTCTGCCATTTACATTTTTTGGTGTTTAAATCCTAGCATTTATGTCACTTATACCACCCTCCCACTCTCTGGCTTTTAATGGAGCTTATCATATTCTAAGATAACCGCTGGAAGCTCCATCTATAAATGTGTTTGCTCCCGACGATGAACAACATTAAATCTGCAAAAACTAAATGCACGATCCCTGCAAAGCATCAACTCAAAAATGGAGAAATCCTCCATCATGCTCGCCGATTTGAAAGCTTGCCGGTTCTGGCGGTGGTGAGATTCAACACCGGCACATTCCTCACACCACCGCGACAAGAGCAATTCATAAGCTGCATCTGGTATTTGGTTGTACTTGTTTCCTTCATCATTTGTCGGTTAAGTGAATTATAGCTTGAGGAGTAGCAAAGATGTTGCAAGTCTAAAAAGTGAAATACATTCTGCTAGAATGTTTGTAATAGAATCAATAATTTTGACTCTTCAGGATGTTTTTTTGTTTGTTTGTTTCTTAAACAGGGAACTGCAGCGGAGGATCGTTCCAAACAGAAGCTGATCTCACATAACGATTCATCAGGTTTTGTTTGTTTGGTCTCTTTTTAGATTGTTCAGTCGAGGATAGGTTTGCTAACGAGATTTTATTGCATCTATCATCCTATTTTCTCTTATAGATACAATGTTTTTGTGTGTGTCTTCTTTCAGGTTGCAGAGTTTTAGGTCCCCATCAGTGTTAAAACAACACAACAAAACAAGTTTAGCAAGTTCTATGTTAGGTGACCGACTCCACCGTCACCATCCCGCTTCAATGAGATGACTAACTTTGTTTGAAATAACTGTTCTTAGTGTTCATTTTCTTCTTCTTATTTTGATTTAAGGGAACTTCAGTAATCATGAGGAAGATGATAGAGACGGCTTTTCCTTAATTATTTTTAGATTGAGAATGCATAGAAGAAGAAAATGCAACCATTGGCACAAAAGAAACTGGACTTTGAAAAGTTATGTGCGGCTGGGGTCAGCGTTTACCAACTGGAGGCTCTTGAAGAATGGGAACAGATTGCAACTTCAGCATTTGAGAACTTCGAGCAGGAAGGGCATAAATCATATCCGTCCAAGAACTAGCCGGGGTATGGTCCTATATTCAACCTTGTATGTGATTGAGTAAGCATCATCTATCTTGTAAGATCTAAAACATATTTAATGATTGGGGCGTGGTATAAAGCAGGAGATGACTCTGGCACCAAATGCATATCCTCTGCTCAAGGATTGGATCTGGAGTTTGGATGGAAAGCTTAGTTTCTTGGGCTACGCTAAGTTCTTGCATGGTGTGATCGTACGAAGCTCGAGCTCAAGACCTAGGTGACTCACACGTTAGAAGAATTTTCCCATGCCGATGTGTCACCTAGGTCTTGAGCTCGAGCTTCGTACGATCACACCATGCAAGAACTTAGCGTAGCCCAAGAAACTAAGCTTTCCATCCAAACTCCAGATCCAATCCTTGAGCAGAGGATATGCATTTGGTGCCAGAGTCATCTCCTGCTTTATACCACGCCCCAATCATTAAATATGTTTTAGATCTTACAAGATAGATGATGCTTACTCAATCACATACAAGGTTGAATATAGGACCATACCCCGGCTAGTTCTTGGACGGATATGATTTATGCCCTTCCTGCTCGAAGTTCTCAAATGCTGAAGTTGCAATCTGTTCCCATTCTTCAAGAGCCTCCAGTTGGTAAACGCTGACCCCAGCCGCACATAACTTTTCAAAGTCCAGTTTCTTTTGTGCCAATGGTTGCATTTTCTTCTTCTATGCATTCTCAATCTAAAAATAATTAAGGAAAAGCCGTCTCTATCATCTTCCTCATGATTACTGAAGTTCCCTTAAATCAAAATAAGAAGAAGAAAATGAACACTAATAACAGTTATTTCAAACAAAGTTAGTCATCTCATGTATGATATATTTTCCCTGTTTGTTTCTTTTTCTTTTAGGGGTTTGGTTCTTCATTGAGTAAGCATCATCTATCTTGTAAGATCTAAAACATATTTAATGATTGGGGCGTGGTATAAAGCAGGAGATGACTCTGGCACCAAATGCATATCCTCTGCTCAAGGATTGGATCTGGAGTTTGGATGGAAAGCTTAGTTTCTTGGGCTACGCTAAGTTCTTGCATGGTGTGATCGTACGAAGCTCGAGCTCAAGACCTAGGTGACACATCCGCATGGGAAAATTCTTCTAACGTGTGAGTCAATTCTTGATAAGCATCGAAAACGACTTAGTCGTCATCAAGATATTGGGTTTAAATGTACAACATATACTGGAAGAAAAAAAAATATATAGTGGAAATGGAAGTTAGGTGCGTCATTTGTAAATAATTCTTTGAGCAGTTTGTCTTCGGAAGAACCAAACCCCTAAAAGAAAAAGAAACAAACAGGGAAAATATATCATACATGAGATGACTAACTTTGTTTGAAATAACTGTTAGATTTATTATTATAAATATGCAAAAACTCTTTCAGTCTCCACTACTGCACTGTAACAAAAAAACAAGATTCAAGGAAACAGTAGTGGCTCATATATAATTGTGGCTTAAAGCAAAACAAAAAACTGTGGTCTTAAATATTTTGATAAAAATTTAGAATTCCATGTAATTATAGTTCTACTATTATTATATTTTACTTTAGAAAAACTCAAAATATTTTTAATTTTTTGCTTTCTTTTTTGGTCATTTTTTTTGAAATATGCTAAGAACTATTTATGTCATATTTTTTGTGGTTAAACAAATAAATAAAATAGTAAAATGTTACTATCAATAGTATGTAATAAACAATTAGAATAAATTAAAAGATAAAAACCAATTAAAAAAAGATAAATTGTTGATCTAAGTTTTTTTAAAAAAGTGAGACACTCAAGGTTTCCATAATACTACCCTAGAATAACTTTGAAACTGTAGATAATTAAATAAGCCCAATGCTTTAGATGCCTTGAAGAAGGACCGAGTATATATGGAAAAAAAAATTGTGGTCTTAATTATATTGATAAAAATTTAGAATTCCATGTAATTAGAGGTGAGCGTTCGAGTACCCATTCTGATTCGGTTCGGATCTATTCGGGTTTCGGGTGTTCGTGTTCAAAGATTTCAGCCCCATTCAGATATTTCTAAATTTCGGTTCGA
>NW_013617812.1:0-17647 GCF_000695525.1 Brassica oleracea var. oleracea
GGATCATGGACATCTACATCACAGCTCAGCGGGAGTGGATGGGTTTGAATGGACAGTTTGGGGGAGGCTCAACTTATGGGGACACAGAATTATATTCGACGAGAGTCTCCTCTGCACACAGAAGTAGAAGCACTAAGATGGGCGATGGAGAGCATGCTACAATACCCGATATCTCAGAGCTTTGGAAAGACTGCAAGGATCTGATCGCCATGATTAAGGAACCACAAGTTTGGCCAAGTTTTGCAATAGAATTGGAGAGGATAGAGACTTTGCAGATATGCTTCCCGGAATTCAAGATTATCCATGTTCCATGAGCACAAAATCGGATCTTTGACTTCTTCGCCAGGACGGCAAGATCTTTCCATTGAGATCTTTATTTTGTTGGTTGTTCTATTCCGGTTTGGTTACCCAAACCACCTCAAGTTTGAGTAATAGAATAGCCTTTCGATGTTAAAAAAAAAACATGTGAGATATGTGATGTATGTACAAA
Organism: Brassica oleracea var. oleracea; assembly: GCF_000695525.1. Classification (NCBI taxonomy): domain Eukaryota; kingdom Viridiplantae; phylum Streptophyta; class Magnoliopsida; order Brassicales; family Brassicaceae; genus Brassica; species Brassica oleracea. The sequence goes on from NW_013617812.1 coordinate 491, forward strand.
ATAATTATGCATATCAATTAAAATACTGTATTAATAATAAATTTTAATATTATTTAATATAATATATAATTTTATTATTATTTAATATAATATTAAAATGACATTTATGTTGTTAAGAAATTAAATTTTATAATTTTGTTCAGTAAAACATGTGAGATATGTGATGTATGTACAAAATAATTATGCATATCAATTAAAATACTTTATTAATAATAAATTTTAATATTATTTAATATAATATATAAATAAGATTTATGTTATTTAGAAATTAAAATTTCATTAATTTATTCAAAATTAAATAAATATTATGTACAAGTTTTTTAAAAAATAACATAAAAAACGTTAATATCTATGTAATAATAAATTTTACTTACAATTCTCTAACTTGTTTAATATTATACATAATTGCTTCATTTTATAGATCCTCAAACCTAAATAACAACGATATATGATTTTTGGCTAACATACATAAGGAAAAGGTTTTCTTTATATTTTTTCTGTAGCTTTAGAAATAAAACTAAATCATGACTGACGAAAGTTAGTTAATTTTGGATGTATAAACTTTAAAACTAAAGCTAAATCATGCTTGTTAAGAATTGATGATTTAAAATTAAATAAAGGAAAAAACGTGAGATAAAGTCCAACCAGTCACTCATTTTATCTCTAATTGTCTACTTTATATTTATTCACAGGAATTTTTTAAATATATTCTATTTCTATTTTTGATTTTTATATATTATTTATAAAAATTACAACTTGATCGCATATATTTTATTTTTCACAATATTTTAATATATTATGTATTTTATATAACCATTTATTATATCAAAAATTACATTACATCATATTAAAAGCATAATATATTTTAACCTAAGCATTATCATTAGTGTATCTTTTCCACAAATGTTCAATTAATGCATTTCGAAGTGGAAATAAGTTTTTTTAATCTTTGATTTCTCTAAATCGACCAAGAACTCTTTAAACAGAATATTATCATTCTATGGTATTTGGACCTCTAGAGGTGGAGCTTTTCTTCCCACTAAAATTGGTTCTTTAAAATCACATTTATCCTCAATTATCATATTATGTAAGATTATACATGTAGTCCTTATGTTGTATAACACATTTTCCCGAAAATGAACTGATTTCCTTTCACAATAGCAAACGTGATTGGTGAACTCCGGATGAATGTTCTACATCTTTTCTACAAGCTTATTTTTGTGTAGCAAAATAGTTTTTCTACATCTTATATTATCCTCTTTTTCTTGAATGATATAAGGGACAGGAGAAGCAATATATTGCTCGAGATTGGAGCAGAGATGAGAAGATTCCAACACATTTATATAATTATTTGTGCATGACATTCTAAAATATGCATGCCATCGTAATCTGTCATAGATTAAAGAATTATAGTAGGTGCCAACTACGACCAGCAAATCTATCCAAACAAGTATTCTTGGAAAACCTTGTTTTTCACCAATGCATAGATTCTCCTGCAAGAAGCCACGATTAAAACCGCAAGGAAGAGGACATAATAGGATAGCGAAGTAAAGGATATGGTACCTACCAATTACAGACATATTGAAAAGATTGTACCAATCTGAGTAGACTGCTAGAGGGATGAGATGACATGCCGAGCATACTCAGACGGATGGTGAGATGACTCATCCATGCAAGAGCTTGGAAACATTTTACAAAGTACATCCAGATTTCGCTAGCAATAGCCGGGATGTATCTTAGATTAAGCACAGATGGATTTAGTCCATTTGGAATGTCAGTGAGACAACATTCATTGTGGCAAGTCTTTCTTACGCTATACAACCAGCCACCGGAGATGTGCATGAAAAGGGAGTTTTTATTATTGACCATATTAATACCTGGTCCGAAACATCCAAAAAGCTCTCTAGATGTTTTTCTACAACCAGTGATAAAATAGTTAAAAGATTTGTGGTCAACAGGGGTGAGGACGTGTAATTGTTCAACGAAGACGAATTTTACGATGCGAGCGATGCTTTTGTGAACCATAAGTAACTTTCATGCTTATGTGATGTTGTCTGGATGGACTACACATGGGAGATTATCTTGTCCATATTGAAATGGAATGACATATGCGTTTCAATTGAAAAATGGTAGGAAGACGAGTTGGTCGATTGTCACCGTCGATTTCTTCCCATTAACCATCGGTACCGAAGAAACAAGACATTGTTTAGGCACAAAAGGGTTGTGAGAGACAATCCTCCTCCATATTTAACTGGAGAACAAATTGAAGCGTAAATCGATTACTACGGAGCTCAAGAAACAGTTTGTCGTGGTGGTAATTGGCATGTTCCCGGTAATATGCCTGATTTTTATGGAGTTCATCACAACTCGCATAAGATGAGTATATTTTGGGAGTTGCCATATTGGAAGGATCTTCTTTTCCGCCACAACCTCGATGTGATGCATATAGAGAAGAATTTTTTTGAGAACATCGTGAATACAATATTGAATGTCTCAGGGAAGACAAAAGACAGCAAAAAATCAAGGTTGGACTTACCTGATATTTGCTCAAGAAGCGAGTTACATATAAAAAGCAATAGACAAGTTCCCGTTCCATCAGATTTTCATCAGAACAAAAGTATGTGTTGTTCAACTGGGTGGCATCATAAGTGAAGTTTCCCGATGGGTATATTTGAAATCTCTTTAGATGTGTTGAAAAAGGTCAAAAGTTCTCTGGGATGAAGAGTCATGATTGTCATGTCTTTATGCAATGACTACTTCCCTTTGCATTTGCGGAGCTACTTCCAATAAAAGTACATAAAGCACTTGCATGTAATATATTACACATTAATTTCTTTATTACTTTATAATATGCACAAATAAATAATATGACTACTAATGTGTTTAATTATTTTTGGAATATACAAGGTATTGGAGCATTTTTTAGGGATCTGAGAACACGCACTCTTAAAGAGGATGTCGTAGAACAACTTCATGAGAACATTCTCATCTTATTGTACAACTTAGAGAAGATATTTCTTTTAGCATTTTTTAACGTCATAGAGCATCTAGGTGTCCATCTCCCGTATGAGGCATTGCTTCATGGACATATACATTACGGATGGATGTATCAGTATGAGCGGACCATGAAATATTTGAAGGGAAAAGCCAAAAACCTCGCAAAAGTTGAAGGTTCTATAACTGCTGGAAGTTTTACGGAAGAAACATCTCACTTCACATCGTACTATTTTGCACTATAAGTACGTACTCGGAACAGAGCTCCAAGAAGATATGATGATGGTGGTGTCGCGCCAAAGTACGTGGTTGATGGTGTTCCATACATCTTTAGCCAAATTGGGCGACTGGGTGAGAAATTGAAAGAGGTTTGGTGGTCGAGTGATGAAGACACCAATAGTGCACACACTTATATTCTACTCAATTGCGAGGATGCATTGATGCGTTATTTTGAAAGGTAACATATATGTAAACTTCTGAACACACACGCACATATATATATATATATATATATATATATATATATATATATATAAATTATATAATTTTCAATTGATTAATTAACAGAAAATGTGATTTTACAGCTTATTTGTTACTCAAGTCGAAAAAGCAATCCCATGTATAACCACAAGTGAGGTACATAGAAGGAAAAATCAACACTTTATTAAGTGGTTGAGGAGTCATGTATTAACTCAATTTTTTATGGCATACATCTTTATTCGCCGTTAGTATGATTAATTTCAACGTTCTCTTTATTTTTGTAGGTTGATTATGATGATCAGATTACCCCACATGGTTTCACGAATTAGTTCAAGGTCCACTTGCAAAGATCACCACATCACCGATGTATTTTACACGAGACTTTAGTTTTCGTACATGTGAGTATGGTAGACGGCATGCGACAAGTAAACTATGGAATATGTGTGAAAGGCGAAACAAATTTCTACGAGATCTTGCAGGAGATTATTGAAGTGGAATTCCCAGGGTTATTAAGGCTAAAATGCGTCCTCTTCAAATGTGACTGGTTCGACCCCGTCGTCAAAAGAGGTGTTCGGTTTAACAAATTCGGTATAGTTGATGTCAATGTTGGACGAAGCTACAACATATTCAAGCCTTTCATATTAGCTTCGCAAGCAGACCAAGTTAGCTTCATTCAATACCCTCGCATGAAAGACTCGGGAATAAATTGGTTAGCTGTTATTAAAGTTACACCTCGTGGACGAATAATCGGTGGAGAAGAACCACCTTTGCAAGAAGAACACATCAATGAAGTCGAGGAAGCTGAACAACAAACTGATGACGTCCTTCTCATTGATCCGCATAATCGTGAATACGAAGATCTTCCCGAGGATACCACGGATGAAGCTGTTGAAGACAAGTTTAACGAAAATGATGAAGTTTCTACTGATGACCAGAATGTTAATGATGTATCCGAATGATGATATAATTTTGTAATATGTTTGACTTTCAGATATAATGCATGTGTTTAGTTTGTTTAATTATGAATATTAAATTAATAAATTGATTTTGGGTTAGGCAAAATAAATTTAGGGATTTGTGGATTGAGGGTTTAGGAAGTAGAGATTGAGGTTATAAGTTAAGGAACTTACGGTTTCGGGTTTCGGATTTGGGGTTTTAGAGATTTAAAATAGATTCTTGTTATTTCCCCGTAAAAGAGAAATACGGTTCTAAGATTTCATCGTAAACTACTCGTAAAAAGAAAATGCGGGCCTAGTTATTTACATGTAAGCCATTTCGTCGTAAAGTACTCATGGTTAAAAAACGCGGGCCTGGTTAATTCTTCGTAAATTAGCAAGGATTTTACGAGAAAACCAAAATCCCTTAATATATCCGAGCCATCTCATTTTTCATTTCATAGCTGCTTCCTCTCATTCTCCAAGCAAGGTACTCCTCTCTACTTCCTCTCTAGTTTAGCTTAGGTGGTTAGTTTAGGGTGATTAGGGTTGATTAGGTGGTTTAGTGTAGGGAATTTTTAGATAAGTTTATGGAATTTATTGATAATATAGGATGATGATTTTAAATGTTAGTAATATATTTATGTTTTTTTCAAATGGTTAATAATATAATTTTTTTTTTCAGATGGTTAGAAAGAACAAGCTTACTGCTCATTACCGAGACCTGTTCGGTGTGCCTGTAGTTGAACAGGCGCATCATCTTCTTCAGCTCCCGGTTCTTCGGTTCCGGATACTGTCCCCGACTCTCAGTCTTCTTAGAGAGTCTCCCAGTCGCCTCTTTTTGCTGTACCACCGGTTCCTCTGTTTGCTGCACCACCCGCACATCACGATCATGTTCCAGAGGAGGTGCTTCCTGCTCATGCGGCCGGGATTCATCCCAATTTTCTGGTGACGCCGAGTGCTCCTTATGCTATGTACACTGTCAAGGACTTTCTCGCTCAGCCAGGCAGAGAAGGTTTACCAGTCTTAGACCCCGGCCGACCGGAAAATACTTTCTGGTACATTATATTTTTAAAAGTTTTTTTATTTATAACAACATTCAATAATTTATACTTTTAATTTGTTTTTTCAGGTTTGGGGTTGACGGTTGTGTCGCTCGGACCGTAACCGAGGCGAACAAAGGCTTCTTCTCTAAGCCACATCCAAGCTGGAAATGACGCCGGACCACATCAAAAAGACGTGGTTCAAAATGTTTGTAGTAAGTTACTATTAAATATATAAACTTTATTTTTTTAGTATTAAGACTTTTTATTATTTTTAACTAATTATTAATCTAATATTTTTCTGTTACAACAAAAATGGCATTGGTCCATAGGGATGAACTAGAAGATGAAGAAAGCGTTTGTCGCAAAGGCGAAAGGTCGATTGTTGGCTTATTCTATTTCTCTTGTTCTTTTACTCCGGATACGTTTCACGTATCAGAAGACAACATTTCTATGTTCGTGGTTTGCAACCCCTAACATAGAGTTGTTTTAGGTACAGATTACAACTAAGATTGAGCCCAATTGCAGTGTTAGTGGAACATGTTAGTAGCCGTTAATACGCCAACAATCACAGGTTTTAAGTGTAGGGTTCAAGCTAGGTGGCGTTTATTCATAGACTTGGTCGTTAGGATATTTTACAAAGGCTTATTCATTTGTTATCTTCATTGAACAAGAAAACCAGTCATTATTTGAAAATAGTATATTTGTTTCGCTCATCCACAAAATTTACAGTATATGCCGAGTTATCCGTGTCCCAATCTTCAATTTCTCCAGTTAAGACTTTGATGTGGAAGATGTTGGCAATTGTTCAGGAAGTGTCCTGTCTCTCTTGCATGGAACATTTATAGGCCGAGGATTCAACAGAGATGATTTTCTGATGATGGTCAAATGTCTTCCTCCATGCATTGGGTTATCTGCAGAGATAGTGCAGAATAAGACTGACTTTCTGGTTAATCTCTTAGCACAGAACAAGTTTCAGCATAACTTATCAAGAAGATATTCATGAAATTCGAAAAATTTCCATTTGGTGTAGAGAAAGATCACAACAGGCATTCAATTAAGTTATTGAAGTCAATAGCGAGAGGAAAGGGACCAGACAGAACTTTGTCATCGAAGTAATATAAAATTATACACAAAACAAGAAATCCATTTTACATCTTATAAATGATAAACCATTACAACAGAGAATAAAAATAGACAGGAGTCAACGAGGGATAGGAGCAATTGCAGTGCTTGTGTTCACTTCGAGCTTACGTCTTGACTATTTCCTCTTCTAGATTTCTCATACATTAGACACTCGTTTAGCTCATGAACAACTTGAGCCATGTTTGGTCTTTCTGCTGAAGAAAGTCTCGAACACGACATTGCTAGTTCAAGAACTTTCCGGGCAGAGTCAGAGCCATAGTCTCCTTTGAGGTTTGGATCCATAACACTTTCGATATCTCCTGACGTAAGAAGAAACCTTACCCATTCTGCTATGTGAGGCTTTTCGCGGGTTTGATCAATCACGAGTTGGTTTGTAATTATCTCTAATAATACGATACCAAAACTGTAGACATCACTCTTTTCAGACAACCTATGTGTTTGGTAATATCTGCAAGATGGTTTATAAAAAAAAAATTTATATTTAACTAAATAATTGGAATACCAAGCCGTGGAAGTCAAGAATGCTTACTCAGGATCAAGGAATCCAGGAGTTCCGACAACAACAGTAGACACATGAGTTTCACTCCCAATAGGGAAAGATCTTGAAAGACCAAAATCGCCAAGTTTTGTCTGAAAGTCTTCATTCAACAATACATTTGTGCTTTTTACATCTCTATGATACATAGGCGGTTTGCATCCGGTGTGCAAGTAATTTAATCCTAAACGGTAATACGATTGGTTAGTTACAAATTTAAAGGAAATTGACAAGTTAAAGGGAATATGGACACAGCTCCAAAGTGGTTTGTTCACAAACCAAGTGCAGTTTCTGCAGCTATTCTTAGTCTAGATGGCCAGTCCAAGAATGAGGAGCCTTCTTTTCCTGTAGTAGACAATATATATCAACATACAAAAGATAATACGTAAAGCCTATAGTTGTTTAAAAAAAAAAACTAAAGCCTATAGTTAAGTGGTCTGGAGTTGTATTTACCTGAGAGATGCTCTTTTAAGTCTCTATTAGCCATGTATTCATAGACCAGCGCCAAATGATCTCTTTCATCACAATATCCAGCAAGGCTTACCAAGTTTATATGATGAACTCTCATTAAAAGTTCGACCTAACAACCAATTTTGGTCACATGCAAAACATCAAAGCCCGTACAATAATGATTTTAAAAGAATCACTTGGGAGTTATATTTGTGTGAGGAGTATATATCAAACAGACCTCAGCCTTGAACTGTTTATATCCTTGAGATGATGATTGAGACAGTACTTTAACAGCTACTTGCTACCGTTCAGATAACCTTGATAGATGATTCCAAAACCTCCTTCACCAAGGATCTTCTGGAAATTGTTTGTCATTGCCATCACCTCTGAACAACTGAATCTTCTCTTTACGGTTTCGATTGATGGTCGTAGGGCTGCAAGAAAGATTCTACAAACTATGTGAGAACTTATATTTTTTATGGTACTTACATACAAGCCCGTCCCTTGCATAAGGCTCATGAAGCATATGCTTTAGGCCACAATCAAATAAATAGCTTCACAGGCCACACTTTAGGGATGTTTTTTTTTTTTTTTGGAAAAAGCTTTAGGGATGTTTTAGTGTAGTAGTTTCAGATTGTTTGCTAATACTCGTGACATACGAGAGTTCAACTCCTATTATGCACTTTTTTAAAAACATACGTATCCTTTCACTATTTTTTCTGTCAGTTTTCATATAATATATTGCTTACTTAACAATATGATTCTTTTGTTGACAAATAAAAAAACAATACGACTCTCTTAGATTATTTTCATTCCTTAATAATTTTCTGTATCATATGTTTTATTTATTTTAAATTAAATTCTTAATCTTGTTTTATTATACTACTGCTTAAATTTTTAAAGCTATATATTACTAACTTTAACTGCCATAATTATAAGTTTCCTACTAAATTAAAATAAATGTATTATTATCTTGCTAAATATTGATTCATCATTGAAAAACATATTTTAAATATTATTATAATATATAGCTCTAATACTATTCAATTACAAAAAAAATTATTCTAATATATAATTACTTGATAGTAAAAAATATGAGGCCACACTAAGTTAATGTGCTTTAAGCCACCATGGCTTAAATTAGTAGGGACGGCACTGCTTACATAGAGTCCAAAATTAATGAGTGTACTGCGAATCCCTTACCCTCTCTTCTTGATTGCTTTCTGCGTAGGCCAATGAAAAGGACAACAATCACGATCAAGACAATTGCAACGGAAGCAACTGACGCAACAAACTGCTACTGGATTTATTTTTTTTTTTTGATAAAGTAACCTCATGAATTTTTGGGTTTCCCTGAAGGCTACAAATATACCACAAGCATTTCTACAGTTACTTATAACACAAATTTTGGTTGGATTAAGGGAATCAGCATGAAATCACAAGAGATATTTACTTTAAGGCCAGTCCTTCATTTTTTCTATCAAGAAGAGCTTGTGGAACCGGACCACTTAAACTATTATTGCTTAAGTCTCTGTTATGGAAAAGAAGATTTCGTCAAGATTAGCAGGATTTGCAGAAGTAACACTGGCGTTTACAAGTTTGGTGTCTTTCTTGAGTGACTTACATGAAAACAAGGAATCCATATTGGCTAAAAATCCAGGCACTCCTCCGGTCAACCTGTTTCCTGACAAGTCCCTACGAATAGCAGAGAAATACTATTACTGGATAGTTTGACCCTTAGTGAACGAGCATAGAGGCAATACTTACAGAACTTGAAGCTTTGTCAGATTTTGAATGGTAGGTGATATGATACCAGATAGTCCATTTGAGGGTAAATTTATGTTTACAAGATGAGAAACTCATTTCAAGCTTAAGAAGTATTTTAATGAGGACTGTGTGTGTTTTATATTGAATCAATAGTGTGACAAAATACACCTACAGGGAAATGATTCGCAGTGGTTCGGATGTATCCTTGTTATTGCTGCATTTGATATAATGGTATGGTGTAGGGAAGCACGGATCCCGTTGCTTAATGCATATTCATCTCGAATCTTCTCAATGGCAATGACTGAAACATAATCCAGCGAATGCCAGGGAATAGAAAAAAATAAATGCCTGATATGAGAGACTATATAGAATTAAGTTGGCTTACAATCATTGTCATATGTTTCCGACTCTGGAAACTCAATTAACTTGAAAATCTCAATGGGTTTAATTAGAGGTGGAAGAGTTGAATCGCTAGTTTTTCTTAGTTCCAAGCTGCATTCCGGATCATTGCATTTTAGAGGTAGCATGTGGTGTATTGTTTCTAGGGACAATTGGTAAAAATGGACACTCTGAACTTTTATTTATCATTATAAGACTTCTGATTTTTTGGACAATTCTGGACATATTTTACACTTTTTTTATGGGAAAAATAGTAAACTGAATTTTAAAATTTTTTAAAAATATGAAAACTATTAGAAACATAAATATGACAATATATATGTTTAAATTTTTTTTTTTTAAAAGTGGAATCATATTTTATTTTATATTCTGGCTATAGTTATAATACTCATTCTGGTTATCTACTTAGTCTAGAAATCAGATACTAAGTTTTATACATGATATATCTTGGATATACAACGTAACCTAGCCATTCTTATATATTCTAATAAAGCTATATTTCGAAACGTTATAATCAAGAAAGATGTCTTCAGTATACCTACAGCTTGATAACGACATATAGCCACAACGCAGTGATATACGTTATCTATATTGTATGTCATAACCTTTTTCTACCTTTTACCTTATGTGGCGCTCAAGGAAGAATTTGTTTCTCATCTACTCTACTCTGTTCTGCGTAGGCTAGGATACATATTCTAGGAAAATCCGAAAAATATGGAAACTTCCATATTCGGTTAAAGATGTTTCCTAAATCTAAACTAAATATTCCCTAAATATCTCCTAGAATATTTTCTCCACGTTTTTCTCCTTCTCCCACGATCTTTCCTCTTCGTTCTTTGTGTTTCTCTCTTCTTCATCGACATAATCATCTCTCTCTTCTCTATCAATACAACATGGTTCTAATCTATGTTAAATCTGGTGAATGGATGTCTAGTTGCAGTGACGAGTGGATTTCGTGGTAGACAAAGAAAGGCGTGGTCGAATGGTAACATTAGAAACTACTACTACGTTGAAGCACTTGTGTGTCATGTTCTCTATTTCTGATGTAAATCAAAAGGAACGAGTCAATATGACGACTCCGGAGAAAGCCTCCTGCTATGCTTAATAGTGATTTTAACTGGCTCAGAGATCAAACACATCTTCCACAAAAAGTTGAATAGTTCGACCACCTTTATTTGAATTTACTCTTTCACTTTGACAAATTATACTTTAACAAACTCTTTGTTTCTATAAGAAGAGATTGAAGTTTTCATACTGCGAATTATTGTTATATATCCAACGTTGGAACATCAAGGTGAACAAGAATAGAATCGTTTTAAACCTTTGTCTTCTCCCTATATACATTGAAGCTTATCTAACATGTCCTTCTCTACAAAGAGCATCTAACAAAATGTCAAGCATAATCCACAATGACTTTCTTCTCCATTCTTTGAACTCCCCACTGATTTACGTAGTTCCTCATACGTTGTGAACTGAATAGCACCATGAGAAACCTGCTAAAAGAAACTAAATCAAAATCAAACCCACCCTAAAATGAAAAAAAGAAGTAAATCATTCGATCTGCCAACTTAATGGTAGCTTCATGAGCTGATACGATAAGAGAAGAAAAAAAAAACAAAATAGTTAACTAACCAGTACAAGAAAGGGACAATACCCTTGTATAGATGATGACTAATCGACCCCTAGAACTAATTATAATTGAAAAGATATACAAATCAAATCTTAAAAATTAGGGTTTTACGAATCTAGAGAATGAAACACATACCGTATGTGAAGAATCGTAGAATTTTGATGCAATTGATGACGAAGTACATAACTGAGTCGACACAACAAAACGACGAAGAACAAATACGAGGAAGAAGAACAGAGAGCAAATAAGAGGAAACAGAGAACGAAGACGAGACTATTTAACCGTGTGATGAAGAAGAAGAAGAAAAAAGTAACCATTAAAAAGAAAAGAAAGCTTCCAGGGAAGAAGACGATAGAAGAGGGTTAAAATTAGGTTAACGGTGTTTCCCGTTTTTATATTTTACCTTTCCTTAAAATATGTAAAATTTTATTTACTAAATAATTAACAAATATTGTATTATGTATTTTAATTAATTTAAATTTTGATTACTCTAAGGGTATAATCGTATTAACGATAATTAAAATCCTAATTAGACAAACAATTTAGACAAAGTACTATGGAGATAAACTCAAGTTCTAAGTGTCCTTTTTTTCCAATTATCTCTTGTTTCTATCCATGACTCCAAAGGACTATAATCCCTAACAGTAATATTTCTATTGACCACAATGTCAAACTCCCTAGTCTCATTGGCCCGTAATACTTGTACTTCAAGAAAGTGAAGGTAGATGTAGATCTGTTAAGAGTGGTTTAGGATTGGTCCGGTTCTGTCTTGTAAACAAGACGGATCGACTGTATTGGACTATTTTGGCCGGCTTTCATCGAAGTGGGAAGAGCTGTTGAGCTATAAACCACTTCCGACATGTACCTGTGGAGCTTATGAGAAGATTACCAAGGATTATGAAGAGGAGAAGGTCCATATGTTTCTCATGGGACTCGACGATGCAAGGTTTGGCAACGTCTGCACCAACATCATTGGGATGGATCCATTGCCAGACCTGAACTTAGTCTACCAAAGAGTTGTGCGAGAAGAAAGAAGGCTTCTGAGTCTCATGTGGAGAAATAACAGGATGCAGTTGGCTTTATGACCAGGCTTGAGGCGACGCAAGGAGACAACTCCAACATGACTGGACCGACTGCTGCTACTGCCACAAGGAGCCGTGGAGGCGTAGTCTGTTCTCACTGTGGAAGAACAGGACACGAAAAAAAGAATGTTGGCAAATCAGCAGAAAGGAACCAAGGAGGAGAACGAAATGGACGTGGAAGAGGAAGCAGGGGTCGTGGACGTGGTCAAGCACGATCAAATGCAATGCAGGCTCACGCTTCAAGTGGTTAGGCTCTGACAGCAGAACAATGGGCATCGCTAACGGCGTTACTGGAACAGCAAAAGCCAAACCCAATTCCGGAGAAGCTTAATTATAAGAAACAAACCGGAGAGGTTATCCTAGACACTGGAGCATCACACCACATGACTGGTGATGCTAGATTGCTCAGCGATGTTATGAATGACGTGGTGGGGTGCCCAGTGCGGTTCGCTGATGGAAGTCAGGTGCAAGCCACACGAAATGGTGTACTGCGACTTTCAGAGAAGATAACGTTGACTCATGTCTTTTAGTCCCTGACTTGAATTGCACGTTATTGTCTGTAGCAAAGTTGCTGAAACAGACAGGCTGTCTTGCTATGTTTTCTGACACATTGTGTGTTTTGCAGGACCGTTTTACGAGGACCCTGATTGGAGCCGTTGAAGAATGGGACGGTGTGTATGTTTATCGGGATGTTACAGTTCGGCGAGGTCTCAGAGTTAAGGGAGCAGAGGACAAGGCTTTGTGGCATCGTAGACTGGGGCATCCATCTTTTGGTGTTTTGAGTTGTTTACCTTTTGTTTCGTGTGTTTCGAATCACTCTGACAAGTTTGGAGGATGTGATATCTGTTTTAAATCAAACCAAACTCGTGGTGTGTTTTCAAAAAGTTATAATAAAGCTTCAGTTCCTTTTGAATTAACATGTTGACTTATGGGGACCTTATAGAGAACCAGCGTCATGCGGAGCCGTTTACTTTCTGATGATAGTCGACGACTGCGCACGTGCTGTCTGGATTCATTTGCTGTTGGAGAAATCCAATTAAAAACAGTGTTGCCGAACTTCTGTTCATTTTCTCAGCGACAGTTTGGACGTCCCGTTCAAGTAGTTCGCAGTGACAATGGGACAGAGTTCTTGTGTCTGTCGAAATACTTTGCAGAAAACGGCATTGTACATCACACCTCCTGCGTAGCGACACCACAACAGAACGGTAGAGTAGAGAGGAAGCACCGGCATATTCTCAATGTGTCAATATCGATCATGTTTCAGGCGAACCTTCCCATTAAGTTCTAGGGTGAGAGTGTACTAACCGCAGCACACCTCATCAATCAAACTCCCTCCAGTCTCTTAAATGGGAAATCTCCGTATGAGTGTCTGTATGGAAAGCCTCTGTCGTATGATAGAATCAAAATGATTGGATATCTCTGTTACGCACACAAATCATCTCGCGACAAAGACAAGTTCAAAGCAAGGAGTAGAAGATGCATCTTTGTCGGGTATCCATTTGGTAAGAAAGGATGGAGGTTGTATGATCTGGAGAACGACGAATTCTTTGTGTCACGGGACGTGGAGTTCGCTGAGTCGTCGTTCCCATACCTAGATGATCAAACCAGCGTGCCTGCGAAGTCACCATCTCAGTCTCCAATCGTTGAAGTTCACGATAATATCGAGCCAGTTCTGGAGTCCAGGGGGAGTAATTCTGAATCGATGGAAGAGACGCAGGGAGATGTGGAACATCCAGAGCCTGCAAAAATTTAAACCGTTACTCATAAAACTTTTAATGTGAGATTTTTCATAAAAATTTTAAAATTAAAATATTAAGATCTCAATATTATTTCCTCTTAGATTGAACCCCGTGAGTCTTGTAAATATTACTTCCTCTTAGGTTGTTTGTTTTTGAAGCTTCCTGCTTATCTATTCCGTTAAATTCATTTCTGTGTTGTGTTCTTGGAGCAGTTGTTGGCTCCCGTATGTGAGCTATGCAGTGCAGCAAACCCAAAGGAAAGGGAGATGAGGCACAAAGTGTGGTCTTGCAAGTTCTGCACGCTTGAAAACGAGGTGAAGCTGGAGAAATGCAAGGCTTGTGGTCAGTGGAGATACTCGTATGGACAACCATTTTCGACTTGTGCTCCTAATATCGGCACTTGAGGGAGTTCCTTGTGTTCTACAAGGACTAACAGTCTTGTCTTCGCCATATTTTTTTCAGCAACGAGCGATGACAAGATGTTTCTCCATGTTATGTTAACCGAACCTAATCCCGAATTTTTGTGGCTGCGTTATGTTGTGTAGGAACCTTTTAGCGCCATATGGTACAAAGAATATTTCTATTTGCAGCAAAACACAAAACAATAATAGATGAGCAAACTCAATAACAAAACGTTATAAATTGGAAAGGTTTTGGATTTGGATAAAGATTTTTGGAATTTCAATGGCCGTTTGTCTACTCTGTTGTATAGCACTCTTTCATTATTCTGAACTCTTCAGCTACTTGTTCTATGGTCTCTCTGCTCTCGTTGCTTCCATCTTCTTCTATCAATGGCGGTTTCGGTTTCATTATTCTTACTCTAATAAAAGCTACGTAGTGAGGCAGGCCTATTAATAGATCTTCTTTATTATTATCCCTACTAGTATCCCAGTCTGGAGTACATCTGTGTGTTGTTTTTGATCAAAATTTGCATTGCGACATAGTGTTAAAGTTTGTAAATCTTTAGATGGGAATGAGATGGTTCTTAAGGTTTTTTGACTAAGTCATTGTCTATTAGCTGTTGTTTGCATCATCTTCTTTTTTCCTGTGTTAGATGTAATATACTCGAATGGAATCATGTATTTGGCACATGGGCCCTATGTTTTAAGGCTTTCAGTAGAGATTTAGTTTCCTTAAAAGGTGATGTTGTTTCTGCTAGCATATGCCACCATAGCATGTTTAGAATCAAGATTAGATCTTACAGGGATGCGAGGTTCCATTTTTAAATCAGGGCACACCATTAAGGTTTTGAACTCCTCTAATCCCTTAATGTTTCTTCCTCTTTTCCAGTTCTATATCATTTGTATTCCAGTTTTCATATGTCCATTTTCACGTTCCTTAATAATATTTGTTATCAGCTACATTTAAATTTTAAGAACATAACAGTGATAACACATTCGTTCGGAAAATTTGATAATTGTCACCCCAAAGTTTGAAAGGTACATAATTCCACGCTGTTACACAAAACTTATTCTTGTTAGTATTGTACAGATTATCCTAGTGTATATTCTGACATTTCTTCAATATTCTGTGAGAAGCAAGCTAAACTAGGGCTAGGCACAGAGCAAGTATTTACTATTTTTCAGGTACTTGCTACTTGACTTGGTTCGAGTAGTTTGAATTAGTACTTGTACTTGGCTTGTTTGAATAAAGTATTCATTCGCTCAATCAAGTACTGCGAGAAAAAAATAATACTTGCAAGTTACTTGACTTGCCTTGTTACTTGCCAAAATCAAAAACAAGTTTATATATACTTGATAACTTGCATGTTTTTAAAATAAAATTACATGAAACAAGTATTTCTTAACGAGTAACAAGTATTTGTTTTACAAGAAACAAGTATTTCTTAACAAGTACTAAGTACGAGGAGTAGTAAATATTTTTGAAAGAGTAACAAGTATTTTCTAGTGAGTAACAATTTTTTTTAAAAAAATAAGTAATGAATAACGAGTATTGGAACAAGTAGCAAGGCAAGTAATAAAAAAAAGGTACTTGATACCTGACTCGAACTTGCAAGTAATAAAATTTGTTGACTTGCTATTTGACTTGACAACGTCAAATACTTGGTTTTTCAAGGCGAGTGCGCGGCAAGTAACGAGTACAAAGCTAAGAATCAAGGTCATATTATATCATAAGAATAATTAAATCAAGAAATCAAAATGTGTGTTTCAAGAAGTTGAAGAGCCATTTTTTACTCGCCAGATATGATATTACCTTCACAATGCTTACTTCTAAGGCTTAAACTATACGAATCAACTTCATCTTAGATTGATGACAAAAAAAACTTCATCTTAGATTATTAGCAACATACCTTAAAACTTAACCGATGGTCTTACGAAAAATGAATATATCCATATTTAGGAATTTCTTTTATCATTGAACTTCTTTACTCAAGGTAAAAATCATGAAAGGTTGTTGAAAACATAGATAGATATTTGATTACACGAGTTATGGCAATCCCTATCTTGGTTTTAAAAGAAAGTTACCTTTCCACGATACTAACCATTTATGTTGGAAATTTATTTTAAAATTTTTGACAGTTACATACGTTGGGAAATTCATCAAAACAAGACACACGAGTTACAAGTATACAAATTTTCAAAAGATATATGAAATTTTGTAAATATTGTTGTTTAAAAAAACTTCTTTACTTGCTTGTTCTTTTCACAATATCTGATTGACTGGCTGGGAAATTCAAATGAAAAACATATGGTAAGAATATCCAATACTACAACTAGATCCAAATCTCTTCTTAACTCACTTCAAGTAATAGATATGACCTTAAATCCAAATCTCTATCACATTTACTTAGTTCTTCATAACAAATACGAAAAACTTGTCATATATATATACTTGTGGCATTGGCATTGGGAACAGAACTTTACTATCGCCTAGACATTATTTGTGAAGTAACACTACAAGAAAACAACGGTATTCTGACGGACATTCCGATGGAA
>NW_013617813.1:0-9039 GCF_000695525.1 Brassica oleracea var. oleracea
AAAGTGGCCTTCGCAAGTCGAAGCAGACCATCGAATCTCCTTCTCGGTGGCCGACACTCACGGCATCAGCATGCGGCATAATGACCCGCTCCTAATCGATATTGGAATTGGCGAATGCCAGGTCACAAAGGTTCTCGTTGACACGGGCAGCTCAATCGACCTTATCTTTCGGGACACGCTCGACAAGATGGGAGTCGACCTGCGCGACATGAAGCCCTCCTCACGCACTCTCACGGGATTCAATGGCTCCTCAGAACAGATGATTGGGACAATTCGTCTCCCAGTTTACGCAGGTGATGTGACCCGCACTGTTAAGTTCTCTGTTATCCGAGCTAAGGCGCCCTACAACGCAATCCTCGGTACGCCTTGGTTACACTCTAGCCATTCCCTCCACCTATCACCAATGCGTTAAGTTTCCTGGGAAAGATGGAACGACGCAGACGACCCGCGGGGATCAACGGGCTGCGAGAGAGCTGCTTATCACCGCGGTCAAGCTACAACAACCACCTTCTCTCGTCAACGCGGTCACCAAACCAATACATAAGATCTACCCTCAGAAGGAAGAAATCCGCGAGGTTCCCATTGATGAAGCTGACCCATCGAAGGTCGTGCGCATTGGCGCTTATCTCTCTGACGAAATGCAGTCACTAATCATTTCTTTCCTCAAAGAGAATGCCTCAACCTTTGCATGGGTAACTTCTGATATGAAAGGAATCGACCCTGCAATAGCATCTCACGAATTAAAAGTTGATCCGACGTTCAAGCCTATTCGACAGAAGAGGCGGAAGCTCGGACCCGAATGGTCCAAAGCAGTAAATGAGGAAGTTGACAGGTTGCTCGACGCAGGTTTCATCGCTGAGGTACGGTACCCAGAGTGGCTAGCAAACCCTGTCGTCGTAAAAAAGAAAAACGGGAAGTGGTGCACTTGTGTTGACTTCACGGATTTGAACAAAGCCTGTCCAAAAGACAGCCACCCTCTCCCGCATATCGACCGTCTGGTAGAGTCGACTGCCGGCAATGAGCTCCTAACCTTTATGGATGCTTTTTCAGGGTACAATCAAATCATGATGCACACAGACGACCGCAAGAAAATGGCGTTCATAACGGACAGAGGGACGTATTGCTACAAGGTCGTGCCTTTCGGCCTAAAGAACGCATGAGCGACTTACCAGCGTCTGGTCAATAGAATGTTTGCCGACAAACTTGGCAACACTATGGAAGTTTACATCGATGATATGCTGGTTAAATCACTTCGCACCAAGGACCATCTCGACCATTTGCGAGACTGCTTCAAAACGCTGAATGAGTACGGGATGAAGCTCAACCCGGCGAAATGCACCTTCGGCGTCATGTCTGGAGAGTTCCTAGGTTACATTGTTACCCAGCGAGGCATCGAAGCAAACCCAAAACAAATAACGGCAATCCTCGATCGCCCTAGCCCGAAGAACACCTGCGAGGTTCAGCATTTAACCGGAAGGATTGCGGCACTAAACAGGTTCATCTCAAGATCCATAGACAGAATCCTCGATCTCCCTAGCCCGAAGAACACCTGTGAGGTTCAGCATTTAACCGGAAGGATTGCGGCACTAAACAGGTTCATCTCAAGATCCATAGACAAGTGCCTCCCGTTCTATGAACTCCTGCGGGGAAATAATAGATTCGTCTGGGACGAAAAATACGAGGAAGCCTTCAATCAGCTCAAGCATTACCTCACAACACGTCCAGTTCTGTCGAAGCCCGAAGTCGGGGACACTCTATCTCTATACATTGCCGTCACCTCCTCCGTAGTTAGCAGCGTCCTTATACGAGAAGACCGTTGCGAACATAAGCCTATTTTCTACATCAGCAAGCGAATGACGGAACCAGAAACGAGAGAACCAACCTTAGAAAAGATGGCCCTCGCCATCATCACTTCGGCAAGAAAACTCCGACCTTTTTTCCAGTCGCACACTATCGAGGTACTCTCCAACCAGCCCCTTAGGACGGTAATGCAAAATACCAACCAATCAGGAAGGCTAACAAAATGGGCAGTGGAGCTTAGCGAACACGACATCATGTACAAGAACCGCACAGCAGCTAAGTCGCAAGTTATTCCTGATTTCCTGATCGAGCTAACGCCGGAGCTAGAACAAGATCTCGTGCTGCCAAGGCTGAACTGGATATTGCACGTAGATGGTTCATCTACGAACAAAGGTTCAGGGGCAGGCGTACAACTCCAGTCACCAACAGGCAAACTAATCCGACAGTCGTTCAGTTTTGATTTTGCGGCGTCCAAAAACGAAGCCGAATACGAGTCTCTCATCGCAGGCCTTCGTCTCGCTAAAGCAGTAAAGGCTGAACAAGTCAGCGCATACTGTGACTCCCAACTCGTGGTGAGTCAATTTCTCGGAGACTATGACGTCAGGAACAATAGGATGGATGCCTACTTGAAACTCGTCAAAGATATTACACAAGACTTCGAATTCTTCGAGCTCACGAAAGTCCCTCGCAGAGAGAACGTATGTGCGGATGCACTCGCAGCCCTTGGAAGTAAGCTACACGATCAGGTGAAAAGGATAATCCCGATACATAGGATCGAGAAGCCAAGCATCAGCCCAATGACGGAACAACTTGCCATCGCAGCATCTATCACCGACGTCAAGGACATCGACGAAGGGGAACCTCACACAACGGAAGGTCAACTTGATGATTGGCGAACGGAATTCATCGTTTACCTATCCGATGGCATATTACCCACAGAGAAGTGGGAAGCAAGACAACTCAAAAGACGCAGTGCACATTTCGTCGTCATGGACGGAACAATCCATCGATGGACTGCAACAAAAGTAATCCTTAGGTGTATCTTTGGAGACGAAACAAGGCTGGTCATGGCCGAAAACGTCGTCATGGACGGAACAATCCATCGATGGACTGCAACAAAAGTACTCCTTAGGTGTATCTTTGGAGACGAAACAAGGCTGGTCATGGCCGAAACACATGAAGGAGCAGCAGACAATCATTCGGGAGGACGAGCTCTCGCACTAAAAGTAAAAAGCCTCGGTTTCTATTGGCCAACAATGAACGCGGATTGCGAATCCTATGTCAAGAAATGCGACAAGTGCCAACGACATGCTTCAACCATACACAGCCCGATGGAATTGCTCCATACCTTGACGGCGCCATACCCCTTCATGCGATGGGGAATGGATATCATCGGGCCAATGCCGAGCTCTCGACAGAAGAGATTCATCCTAGTCTTAACAGATTACTTCACTAAATGGGTGGAAGCAGAAGCCTACGCCATCATTACCGACAAGGAGGTGCAGAAGTTCGTTTGGAAAAACATCATCTGCAGGCACGGGCTCCCATATGAGATAGTCACGAACAACGGATCCCAATTTATCTCCCACAACTTCAAAGAGTTCGGCGACAGATGGAGAATTCGACTCAACATGTCCACACCGAGAAACCCACAGAGCAACGGTCAAGCCGAGTCCACAAACAAGACAATCATCGACGGACTCAAGAAACGACTCGACTTGAAGAAGGGTTGCTGAGACGATGAACTGGATGGGGTCCTCTGGTCCCATAGAACAACACCTCGCGGAGCAACGAAAGCCACCCCCTTCTTGATGGCCTATGGAGTCGAAGCAACGGCACCTGCTGAGGTAAACGTGACGAGTTTACGCCATTCCAAAATTCCGCAGAACGTCGAACTTAACCAAGATATGCTCCTTGATGCACTGGATGATATAGAAGAAAGTCGCGACCAAGCGTTGCTTCGTCTCCAAAACTATCAGCACCAGATCGAAAGCTACTACAACAAGAAGGTTAAGTCCCGCCCCCTCGAATTGGGAAATCTGGTCCTCCATAAGAGTGTTCGAAAACACTAAGGAACGGAAGGCCGGAAAACTCAGAGCCAACTGGGAAGGACCCTACAAGATCATCGAAGTCGTAAAACCCGGAGTCTACCACCTCGAAACTTCAACCGACGAAGCGGTGACGCGAGCCTGGAACTCAAAGCCCCTCCGACTCTTCCACAACTAAAAGCACCAAGAGCAGATGAACGACCAACAGTTACACTCACTTGCTTAAAAAAAAAAAACACTTCCCCGAGTAAATGCGCTCTCAGCCACTTTACTCAGAAAACAAAGAACTACGAATGGCTTGATCCTCTACAAAGGATGTACGTAGGCAGCCTTAACGGGCCCAGCTGTAACAATAAAAAAACAAAAAAAAACAAAAAAAAACACACTTCCCCGAGAAGTCGCACAATCCATGCGATGCCCACATGAGTTCGCCCCGGCATCTCGAGACACGCGTACCGGCACTCGCACCCCACAGCCGAGTATGTCCTGATAAGACATTTACTCGCGGGAATCCGGTCATATCACAATATTAACTGATACGTCCGAAATGATGACTCCTATCCATTTCATAATTTGCTAAGTAAGGTTTGGCCGACCGAACGCTTAGAAATTACTTTGAGATCGAGTTAGGAACCGTTGTCATTTAAAAATTATCTTTCACAGTCTAAATTTATCCTATTTTGACTCGTATCTAATCGATATACGGCGTCAAGCAAACGAGGAAACTTGACAAACGACCAAACGACACCCGACCACTTTATCCTATTTTGACTCGTATCTAATCGATATACGGCATCAAGCAAACGAGGAAACTTGACAAACGACCAAACGACACCCGACCACTAGTTATTAAATTCGCAGCCCGTACGAGTCAACATCGAAAAACTACTATATCACTGTCTCGATACGGCTTGAATCACATACTCTATAATAGCTTGCAGTCAAAACATCTACTGAGTTTCCTAAAAACCAGCGCAAAACCTACACCTTTTTGGACCGCAACTCCCCGAGTTATCGATATAATCTCCAAGATTCATCACGTAACTACGTCCGCTCCCCAGATCGAGCGGGCCAAAATTATCTTTCACGGTCTAAATTTATCCTATTTTGACTCGTATCTAATCGATATACGGCATCAAGCAAACGAGGAAACTTGACAAACGACCAAACGACACCCGACCACTAGTTATTAAATTCGCAGCCCGTACGAGTCAACATCGAAAAACTACTATATCACTGTCTCGATACGGCTTGAATCACATACTCTATAATAGCTTGCAGTCAAAACATCTACTGAGTTTCCTAAAAACCAGCGCAAAACCTACACCTTTTTGGACCGCAACTCCCCGAGTTATCGAATGCTCAAGAAGCAAGATAAATAAGGCGGAATTCGTAAACAAGAAGAAATAGGTAAAGTCTTAAACAAACAAAAGACCACGCTGGTTCAAGTCATAATACATAAAAAAGAGCAAGGTTTTTCAAACTAAAAAAGAAAAGGAACAACAGAGTCATTCCTCGGGGTCTTTAGCCTGTTCCTGCGCTATGGCATCACCATCGAGAGACGGTTCAGGAAGGTTGGTGCACACGGGTTGATCCGCGTCGACGCTCTCAACACGAGCGGTCGCCTCGCTCCCACGAGCCTCAAGCTGATTCTCGGAGGGGTTATCTTGGGAACCAATCATCTCTCCACTATGCTCCTTGTCGACCTCCTCGCCGGCGTCACCCTTGTCCGATTCTCGACCCCGACCATCCTCTGGATTAGAAACAGTGGAGTCGGAGATCTCAAGAACATTGTTCCCATCCTGGTTCCCAACAGATTTTACTCTCTCATCAACGGCTTGAGAGTCGAGAGCCGGAGCGTCAGTCTTTGATAAATCATCTCCCACAGAATGAGAGGGAGCAGTCGAGGTTCCAGGACGATTAGCAGGACTTTGGAGAACTCCAGCAGTCCTTGGATCGATCAAGCATATGTTGGATCCATGCGGATCGAGACCCACAAAAGCTCGCATGTCGACGAACTGAGAGTTGAGGCGAAGTGGAGAAAGGACCAAATCAGTCTCTGGGATCTCGCCCGGATAAAGCTTCAAGGCTTCCTCTTCGAACTGTTTCTCTCGGGCTGCGAACATGTCAATGGTCTCCAGAGGGATGTCGCGACCACTATCCTTTAGAGCCTCAAGGCAGTTCTTAGTCCCGAACGCCTGACTTTGAAGCAACCGCGCCGTGTCGAAAGGTCCACAGCGAGTCCACCATTCGCGCAGATTCCCGAAATGCTTGTTGGATTTCGCAATCATCTCGCTCTCGACCCTCAGCCTTTCCTTCGTAACCTCGTAAACACGCGAGTCCCTAAGGCGGTCCAGTTCTTTCTTATACTCCGCGACCTTGAATCCCATCTCCTCCATAAAATTGGCCTTCCGCAGCTCTAGAGCCTCGATAGTAGAACGAGCAATGGAAAGCTCCTCCTCAGCTGCATCAGCTCGTTTCTTCTGAGATTTCCTCCGAGCAACCGCGCGGTCTCGCTTCTCGGCCATCCTCTCGAACTCCCCTTGCCATTCCGCCTTCTTTTGACGGAGAAGTCTACTCTTGCTCGCCACTGTCTTCTTCAGCTTCTCTGACTCAGCAAGCGTTTCTTTCAGCGCAGAGTCATATTTCTCAATGACGAAGTTCGAAACCCCGTCGCAATCCGAGGCACAAAAACCAAAACACTTAAGCAACAAAATAAGTATCTAAGGGAAGAGACGAAAGAGCCGAAGGAGAGTCTTACCAACAACTTGGTGCGAGCAGCATCAACATACTCATCCTGAAAGATCAGGTCAGCAACTGGCGGAAAGGGTTTTGGGCCGCACTTGATCTGACTAACCAGTTCTGCGCATCTGTGCGGAGCGTAGATGAGAGGAGTTGGCCCGTCATACTCGAACGAAACACGGTCAGGAAACTCAACTCTCAGAGTCTTCCTGACGACCGGAATACCACCAGTCAACGAACCGGGGACCGACACCCCAGGGTTCGATGGAACAGCAACAGAGGGAACCTGGCGCTTGGTCATCCCCTGCTCACGAGTTTGCTTCGACCTTTTTTTCTGAAGCGGAACCTCGAGCGAGATGTTCCGAGGTTCATCCGCTAGGGCCAAGTTAAGAGAGGGCCCGTCAGTCGGATCAGATAGAGCAGAGGAGCGAGCAACTTCAGTACCTTGATTGGTGACGTTCCCCTCCAAAGATGGTTGCTTCTTCTTCGTCGACGGCTCCGCAATCTCCGAACGATCACCTTCTTCTGGAAGAGTCTCGAGATCATCATTGACAGACGGCTCATCACGAGACCTCTTCTTGCTCTTCTTTTTAGAAGCAGCGGCAACAACACCAGGCGAGGATTCGCGATGGTCAAGACTCGTGAGGGTCGTGTCATTAGCCACTAACTCATTAGAAAGTACCGACGGCTCAGCATTTGACAAGTCAAGCTCTGTTGCCATCATAGCACTCAGATCCGGAAGGCCCCTCATCCTCCTTGCTGCGTTGATCTTCTTCTGCTCTTCCTTGGTGAACAGCGAGATCCGCCTTTTAGTCTTGTTAGCCGAGGGAAGGTAACTCGAATCCCAATCCCCTGCAAAGGATATGCGGAGAGAAAAGACTCATTTACCAAGGAAAGAGTAAAAGAACATGATGGAACAAGGAAAAGAATTGGTTTACTCCTGGAAATACGATCGATCGAACGGCGGACCCTTTCCCAAGAAATATTTTCCCAGTACCCTTGAGCGAGTCTCGCGGCAGCACGAGCGCCCACAAGAAACTCTTCCGGATATTCGCGAGAAGTCGGATGTTCAGCTGCAAAGAAAAAAGACAACGAAAAAAGGCAGTCAGTATACGAAGAAATGATACGAGTTAACGAAGGTGTTCTACCAAGCAATGTGTTCCATAAGACACGGTAGTCATTGTCTGGAGGATCCTCGAAGGTAGAATCATCGCATTTAATGAAGAAATAAGACCTCTGCCAATCGAGCGTCTTATTAGGATGCCCCCTATCACGTTGTAGCTTGGTCGCATTTTTATCGATAGAAGGCCATCATCCAACAAACTGACGGACGTCAACTCTTCGAAGGCACGAACCCTCAGCGAGACATCGATCTCGGCAGCCATAACCATCAAAGCAACCGCAATACGCCATGAACCGTTCAAAAACTGACTTATCGCTGCGTCTCGGCGCCTCGCATATGCTGTGACTAGTCGAGGAATTGGGAACCAAAGCTTTGTATCGTCTCGAAAATAGGATTCGTAAACGCATTGATACCCGACTGGCGGTGACCAAGGCCTTTGGCTTGCCAAGGGAATCAAGAAGGTCACCCCTAATCCACGACGTTCCCTCAGAAGCCTCTTCACGCTATTAGGAGTTGACTGTGTCTTCATGACGTTCTCCCAAGCCTGACCACTCACATCTGAAGAGCGCAGGAACTCGGGAGCTATTGCCGGTAGTTCCTCGAAGATCTCTCCAGGGTAGTAGCACGTCGGCATATAGTTAACGGGAAGGACCCCAACTCTCGCACCACCAGAACCGTCTCTCTCGCAAGCCTGCGGCTCGGCTGCCCTTACTTCTTGCCGGTACGAACTCGCAGACTCGAAGACTAGGATCCTTTGAGATATATCTAGATTCCCAGTGTCCATCATCGCGTCGTAATGAACCCGTTCGAATTCTTCGAGCGGAACCTCGCTCGCATCTCTCGAGGGACGAGATACAGTCGCGATCTCTTTTCCTTTCTGTTTACGAGATAACCTCCCACCATACGACATATCGCTATCTATGTTACAACAACAACCTAGAGAGAGAAGTGGAGAGGAAGAGAGAGAAAGTACCTGTATAACGCAGAGAAGAATAGAGAGAATGAGAAGCGGGCAAGTATTTATAGGGGAGAGATGGGGTGCTTCCCCGAGGCGTCATCATTTGATCTACATGGGCCTACGTGGGCCTAGGAACAGTATTTGGCCGCCGAAGAAATCGAAGCGTCGTTTCGACTTCCCGTAATAATCGGCTTCAACTCCGAGTCGAACCAATGGTTGGGGTAGAATCAGATCTAACCAAACCAAAACCGGTTTGGCTAAGATTTGATTAAACCGCCAAACAAAGCAAAAATACTTAACGGTGCCTCGCGATGCCCGATTTGATGATGTGCCTTCAAGACGACCCATCTGTTCTTCCAAACCATTAA
>NW_013617813.1:9116-13612 GCF_000695525.1 Brassica oleracea var. oleracea
AACAGACGGCCCGGCCCACGTAGGACGAAACAATGGCTCGGCGTGGTGGCTCAAAGCGCGTGTCTCTCGGTGTAACATAAGAAAGCTTTTGGTCGATTCCTCGGCTAAGCGTCCCCGACTAAACGGCTCCCCGAGACAGCATGGGCTTCTCGGCCCAGCGAGTTAGAAGCCCACGAAGACGATGCAAACTAGGTCATGGGAGAGCACGAGGTTCGTTATATAAGGTGAGGGAGATGTAACGTAAAGGGGATCCGAAAATCACTGATACACACTGGGCGGCTAGATTAGGGTTTTACCTTTGTTATCTCGCCTTGTTGTATCTCTCCGGTAAAGCCTTCCGAATGTTCTCTCGTTCTATACCGTTTTTCGATCAAACAGTTGGCACCCACCGTGGGACCTTTAGCAAAGTAACGTCGACAAGATGGCGACGAGTAACGACGGCTCTTCCTCTGGAGAAGAGCGTGAAGCTCCTGAAGTAACGCCGGCGTCGTTCCCTGTGACTCCGACGCCACTTCCACCTGCTTCCATAGAAGCTATCATGGCGCGCCTTGCGCAGCAAGATGCAGACCAGAAAGCGGCGACAGACCAAATCGCGGCGCTCGCAAAGATCTTAGCTCCTCTCGCTGCGAACGTGGAAGCCTCGACGACACAATACCGAAGACATTTGTTTAACACAGAGAGAGCGACTGGCGCAGCACAGACGCAAGCTGTCGACCAAGACGTCGACGACGACGTGGCCCAAACCCCTAGGGGTCTTGATGCGCAAACGATAAACGAGCTCGCCGTGTTGAAACAGTCGGTTCTCGATATAAACTCCAAGATTCATCACGTAACTACGTCCGCTCCCCAGATCGAGCAGGTCCTCGCAGAGTCTCTCCGGACACCGTTCACTGAGAAAATAACGAAGGTTCGCCTCCGAAAGATGGAAAAGCTCCGTCTTCCGACCTTCGACGGTGTTTCCGACCCTTCTGCTCACGTCACATCCTTCAATATCGCGATGCGACGCGCGAACCTTTCTGATGAAGAAAAAGACACCGGTTTTTGTCAACTTTTTGTCGAAACCCTAGAGGGCATCGCTCTTAACTGGTTCACCGGCCTTCAGGAGAACTCCGTCGATAGTTTTCACGACCTCTCAACGGCTTTCCTCAAAAATTACATCATGTTCACTCGACAAGAAGCCACCGCCATGGATCTTTGGAATCTCAACCACGCGAACGGGCAGAGCTTGAGAGATTTTATGGAGATGTTCAAATCCATTGTCTCGAAAGTCGACGTACCAGATCATATTGCCGTGGAGTCGTTGATGAACATCCTCCACATTAAGTCACCATTTCGGGCCGACCTTTACCGACACCCGACGAGATCAGTACCAGATGCCATCGCTCGATCCAATAAATTGATTCAAACGGAGGAGGATACTAGGGCCAAGGCGGCCAAAGAAGCTGCAGGGAAACAGACTCCCGCCCGGACGAACGACGCTCGTCAAGAAATTCCGCCGGTACCAACGGACTTGCGCCTAGCCGTGGAGTCATTGATGAACACCCTCCATATTAAGTTGCCATTTCGGGCTGACCTCCACCGACACCCAACGAGATCGGTACCGGATGCAATCGCTCGATCCAACAACTTCAGTCGAATGGAGGAGGATACCAAAGCTAAGGCGGCGAAAGAAGCAGCGGGAAAACAGACTCCCGCCCGGACGAACGACACTCGTCATGAACCACACCAACATTCTACAGGTGGCAAGCCCAACCAGAAGAAGGGTTATATGAACGCTGTGGACGATGGAGAACCCTCAGGCTCCGCCATTGTGGTGCGAGTGAAGGGATGGAATCGTTGGGATCGAGACACCAACCAGCAGAAGTCTAGTTCTCCCGAACCAACAAGCTCAAGTATTACGGAGCCGAGCAAATGGTGTTCTTATCATGAAGTCAAATCACACGACACAAAGGATTGCAAAGTTCTTTACAGACATTTCCTCAAGTCCATCGAAAGTGGGAAAATCGATCAATGATATATATGTAGAAGGAGACAACAATGATCAGTTGTTTCCATGCAAAAACAAAGCTACACTCAAAATAAAAAGACATTTCAAAATAAAAAACCAATAACCAAAATAGCACATCGTTTAGAAACCAAGAACCTTTGAGGAATGTTCTCTGAAACTCTCATCTGTGTTTGGTATCTACTTTTTGGAAACAGAGAGGTTTTTCTTTTGTCATCTGTAAATTTGATTTGACCACCAAAGGTGAACAAGTTCAGTACACACCATCATCCATGTAGAGGGTGAATTCGACCATCCCTCAAGGCCCGAAGAACAGACGGCCCGGCCCCCGAAGAACAGACGGCCCGGCCCACGTAGGACAAAACAATGGCTCGGAGTGGTGGCTCAAAGCGCATGTCTCTCGGCGTAACATGAGAGAGCTTTTGGTCGATTCCTCGGCTAAGCGTCCCCGACTAAACGGCTCCCCGAGACAGCATGGGCTTCTCGGCCCAGCGAGTTAGAAGCCCACGAAGACGATGCAAACTATATCATGGGAGAGCACGAGGTTAGTTATATAAGGTGAGGGAGATGTAACGTAAGGGGGATCCGAAATCACTGATACACACTGGGCGGCTAGATTAGGGTTTTACATTTGTTATCTCGCCTTGTACCTTTCCTTTCACGCATTTCCTTTCCTTGTAACCGACGAAACGTTCTTCCGACCATTAATAAAACGTCTTTGCTTAAACCCACTTCTAAAACCGAACGTTCTCTCGTTCTATACCGTTTTCCGATCAAACAATCCCTTCAAAACAAAGATAGAATGATCAAACAAAAGGGACCTAAGCCAAGGCCATGAGATACATACGCCGGATAGAAACCGGAGCTATAAGTTGGATAGAAACCGGAGCCATAAACTTTTAACACAACTTTCACCTAGAATCATCTCCACCACTATCACATTATCAACGCGACCATGAAGCTAGCACAAATGCCCACCTTCATCAACACCCAAAGAAGCCGGAAGCCCTCATAAAGCTGGAGAGATACCTTAAGAGTTAAGACGAGAACCCATCTTTAACAAAACCACTCGTTACTTGGCTGAAACCACATGACGAGAACCAATACCCATGAACTTGCAGAGAAGTCCCTTGCTCAAACCAGAACCTTTCCAAGAGAGACACACACCACGTTGCAAAGAAACGTTTGAAACAACAAAGATATACCCATCGAAGATAAAGATGGAGCGACAGGAATCTGGAGACACCACACATGTTGTGACTAGAACAAGACCCCAAGACCAACAGAGAAGGGATTGAACTCTTAACCAGAAGACACGAATGAGACACTAACAAATCAACGAGACCAGCCTTAAACCAATACCCGGCACTACTACAGATAATCCGAGAAGCAAGCACTAGTACAAAATTTACCAACACATAGACCCAACTAAACAGAAGCCTAACGAATCAAAGAGGAAGGTCCGCTTAGCTAGAACGTCGGGAACAGAGCGATTCAGGTGAAAGAAAAAAAGGATAAGCTAGAGCACAGAAACCTTACGACAAACTGAAAGGGATGGAAGAAAACAGAGAGCTTATATGCAAGAGAAGTCGGAGAAAGAACATAATAAAGCATTAAAAAAAGCCTTAAAGACATTTGTGTTGTAAAACGAAGGTCTTAGGTCTGAATATTTCTGTGTTTTATTAATGAATAAGAGATCCCTTTATATACGGGTTACAAGAGAGATAACTGGAAATACATAAATGGAAAGAGTACAAATCATAAACATAGATGAAATAGGAAAACTAGAAGAATGGAAAGTCTCTAGCCGACTTTCCCTCTCTCCCCATGCCGCGGCCGCCGCCTCTCTCTCTAGGGTTTGGACTGTCTCTCTCTCTAGGGTTTGGGCCGGTTATGGACCGGGCCGGTTATGGACATCCACCAATTGATTTATAACACTCCCCCTTGGATGCCATAACCATTCAGGGATTGTAATACGCTTAATGTTGCCTCATTAAAACCTTATCAGGAAAACCCACTGGGACAAAACCATGATGAAGGAAAAAGAGTACCACACGTACTACTCCCCCTAATGTGAACCTCAGTGGAAGTTCATCAGCCTACGCATCTGATGCGTGAGCTTCCTGAATGTGCAGGTAGGAA
The DNA here is from genome assembly GCF_000695525.1 of Brassica oleracea var. oleracea. Taxonomy (NCBI): domain Eukaryota; kingdom Viridiplantae; phylum Streptophyta; class Magnoliopsida; order Brassicales; family Brassicaceae; genus Brassica; species Brassica oleracea. Next base: position 13,264 of record NW_013617813.1, read on the forward strand.
GTAAACAAATCAGCCAAGTTTATTACTGAACCGTAACTAGATTACTTTGACCTCTCCGGTCTTTTCTCATGTCTTATGACATCCTGTGTGCATGGTCAATAAGTGAATCTTTGCTGTCGACTACTCTTAATTTGGTCGGTCAGACTTACAGACAATTACATGCTGAGCATGGTGCCATGAACTTGTAATCTCAAGTCATAAGTCTATGTCCTGGTGCATCTTTTCTACACGGATGTATATCAACCACACTCTAATCTGATCGATTCATGTTGAGTCATAGATCTCGCCTATACATGTTTATAACTTTTCTCATGAGTGTCTAAGATCAAGATGTGATCAATGATTATTG
>NW_013617813.1:13711-15290 GCF_000695525.1 Brassica oleracea var. oleracea
GCTCTGCAGCCAAATACACTCATGGACCTCATACATGACCATCGACTCTTCTTGCCTTTGGCAATGCTACATTCATTAGTCTTTGCAGTCCTATCTTAATATATGATGGCGTCCCATGACCTTTCTTGCCGTGGACCATATCACGCATATTAGGTCATGGACCTCGGCCACATGTGTTTATGGACGACAACACGATGGCTGATCTTTCTTTTCACTAGCCATGATCAAAGAAGAAGGGCCGGACGCCTCTAGCCGGACACCCACACAGATTTAATAGATAATCTGTATCAATCAACTAACCTTTCTTTAGGCTGGTTTAGTATAAGTAAACACAAGGAATTCAAATCTCTTTTATAAGTATATGGACTGAATTGGATTGTTCTTATACAACTCCTTTACATAATATATGCAGCTGCTTTGTTTCAGTCCATGAACAACTTAGGAATAATGTTGTTCTTTATCCAGTGATCCATATGCTGCTTACTACATCAGTGTATGTCAATCTAATTTCTTTCTTATGACCAGACCTTTTGTCAATTTCGAAAATCTGTAGCAGCATCCACCACATAGGAGTTTATCTCCTTATAATTTGTTCCTTTGGTCTCTGTGAGTATCCTTGTGTAACAAACTATGATCGAATGTTGTTAGTAGGAAAACATGAACACCTTTACACCTCGTGATCATGTACCATCTCTCACGGTTTCTTTTCCCTCACAAGACCCATCTATTTCACTGGTTTATCAGATGGTGTTTCTGTATATGTGTATGGCCAATACGCCTATCTCTTCTTTAGATACCTTGAACCCCACGTTTATCTTTCAATCTAATCTTTATGAGTACTCTTTCGTGGGTTCATGATCCTCGTTTATATCTTTAAACTCAAGTGCTACTACTTTATGTATCCTTATACAAATATAACTTTCATGTGTCGACACGTATATATATGTGTGGTTCCATTGTGTTCCAGACATGATCTAATCGATTTGAGATTTCTTAATCGAGGATCTTTGTTACCTAGTAGTTTGGCGTCCCAAGCTACATGGTTTGGTACCTTAGATGTTTAGCTGCGCAGCCTTTTTTGAATGTCTGGTATGGTTTCTATTTTGACCTCGAATCTGTATTCTATGCACGTTTTCTTTCTGAGGTTCTTTATCTTATGGAACACTTTGGTCTATCTTGTATAAACTCAGCAACTTGACTGTGTCTCTAGGACATCAGATTTCGTTTGGTGCTAAGCTGGTTATGACTTAGTCATTCTTTTCTTTTCTTTTATTTTCGGGTCAGTGTCTGGCATCTAGATTAGCTACCTTTGTATAATCTTTCTTTGGCCGTCTTAAATCATACTTTTAGTCTGAGGATCTTGCCAAGACAATGATGGTTGATACCATTCTATTTCTCTTATCATTCTTTTAATCTTTACCAGCTTATAACTTTCTCCTTCTAATGTTGGATAGTCGGATACATTAGTCATGCAATCCGTGCACCTGGCCTCAATCTGATCGCCCATATTTGACTCAAGGTCTCTTAAAACTCGTGGGAGAAAGACATACTTTTATCCAACATATATTCTCAATCCTCT
>NW_013617813.1:16504-16987 GCF_000695525.1 Brassica oleracea var. oleracea
CCAGCCAAGCAAAGAACAATCATACTTGATTTCAATTTCAATTTTAATACCATCCTAACATGAGATTCTAAGTGCAATTGCAATCAATCAATGCAATTCATCAAGTTCAACAGGACGTTCATCTCGATAAACTGGGGGGACTTACTGTTGATGGTGAATTCGACCATCCCTCAAGGCCCGAAGAACAGACGGCCCGGCCCACGTAGGACGAAACAATGGCTCGGCGTGGTGGCCCAAAGCGCGTGTCTCTCGTTAACCAAGCCAATTACTTCAGATTCAAGATTCAAGTTTAAACAATCCTAATCATAGTTCTAGGTGATCAATCAATCAAACAAAAAATTTTAAAATCCAAACAATTAAAATCAATTTTTCAAATTAGGGTTTCGGGAATTCGATTTGATCTTAGATCAAGGGAGTTTAATTTTGAGATTCAAAACCTTCAAGGTTCTGATTTTAATTGATCAATGGATCAAATCTCGATTT
>NW_013617813.1:17031-17545 GCF_000695525.1 Brassica oleracea var. oleracea
GATCTATTATCCTATGGCTTTCATCCTTTTAGAGATTATATTTTAGGGTTTCAATCTTTACAAAACAACCAGATTCGATTCATGTTTTCAGAATTCAAATTAACTTTAGGTTTTGAAGATTGTAGAACCGGACCACCAAGAGAACCTCGAGCTGGACGGGATGCGAGCTGGAACAAGCTGGAACGCGAGCTGGAACAAGCTGGAACGCGAGCTGGAACGAGCTCGAACGGACGCGTGCTGAGGCGCGAGCTGTAGCTGTCCGGGATGTAAGCTGAGAACGGATGGAGCTGAGGCTGAGTTCTTCTAGTATCAGGAACGCCTTAGGGCTGGGGCTGATCGGATGAACACGAGCTGGAACGCTTGCAAGAACAGATTAGGGTTCCTCGGGTTCGGATTAGGGTTCCAAAGCAAATCGGCGCGCACAGTATTGGTACGTGAGGGCGCGTCGGTAGTCAAATCGACAAACAGTTTGCACTGACTGATTCGTCTTGGCAAGAGCTTCGATTTGATATCT
>NW_013617814.1:0-17532 GCF_000695525.1 Brassica oleracea var. oleracea
AATATCCTAGGAACCTCTGGATACAATTTCCCAAATAGTTGAATATCCCAAGAAAGAGTTTGAGATAAAAGATATTGGAAAATAAAGTTTTGTTTGGGATTACAGCTTGAGTACACTAACAATGAAATCCTTGTGCATCAAATAGTATATACAAAAAATGGTACTCAAGAGATTAATATAGACCAGTCTCACCCATTATCTAGTACATGGGCGTGAGATCACTTGTTTTGGACACTGATCCATTCAGTCCAAAGGTGGACGATAAAGAAGTCCATTTAGTCCTGAGATGGACGATGCATACGTCTTGTTTTAGACACTGATCTGATTGGTCCATAACAAGGACGATGAAGAAGCCTTTGATTTTGGTTTATTTTATACTAACCAGCTCAAAGAGGGGTTATTTGGTTTTGTTGATTTGTTTTCAGACATGTTATGGTTTACACATTGTGGTACACGCATATCACAGCAACATCATCCAAGATTTCGTGTGTGTGTATTTGAGGTCGATGACTCAATATGTTCGATCAGATTGTGGCATGGCCGGGTAAAGAAGAACCAACTATGTTCGAGGACGAAGCATATTATGTCCAAGATCTTCATCACCCACAGATTGTAGAAAATTGGAGGGTCCAAGGGACCTTCAGTAATGTACAAATCAGGGGGAGTAATGTGTGTTGTACTCTTTTTCCTTCACCATGGTTTTGTCCCAATTGGGTTTTCCTGGTAAGGTTTTAATGAGGCAACATTAAAGCACATTACACGCTCTAAATGGTTATGACATCCAAGTGGGAGTGCTATGAACCAGATTGTGGATGGCTCATAACCAAGAGATTATGATTTGTAATCTTTTCATTTATCTATAACAAACCTCTATGTTATGAATAAAGATAGACTTTTCCATTACTTTTATAACATCAACCTAATTTATCTTTATTTTTTTCAAAAAGAACATGTATTTCTAATGTTTAAGATTTCACAAACTATGAAGCACAATTCAACCTAATCATATTTTCTCTATGATACAATAATCGAAACTCAGCCTAGGGCTTTGTTTTCTGACTCTGGTGGAGCGGTGGAGAGGTGGCTCGCCGACACCGCCTCTGTTTCCAGCTCTGCCTTTTCCTTTGGACTCTGTCAACGCTCTCTAGTTGTCTTCGTCTTCTCGCTCCGAGTTTCTTGACTTCAGCCTCCATGATTTCAAATTATCGTTCTACACCTCAGACACGACGGCTTGGGTTCAGCAGCCTCAGCCATACTCCTCTTAAACTATCACCATCTTCTGTTGTCAAGGCCCTAATCCCTCCAACCCCTCGACTTGTCTTCGCAGGAAAAGAACATCGAACGCGTTTTCCAGATCTACATCATAGTTGCTATTTCGGTTCTATCTCTACAGCGCCTCCTCCCTTCCACAGCTCAGCACAAGTACGGAGCCCTATTCTGCTATGGCTTAATATCTTTGGCTCCAACCGTCTCCAACACTTTTGCCGATTCGATCCTCCATTGTAATGATAGGTCTAGCGTCACCTGTTCTTCTGGTCCTATCTGTGAGTTCTCCGAGAGAGCTAGACCCTTCCAGCTCTTTCCTTTCACTACTGCCACGTTCTACGTTGGGTGCTCCAAATCTACTTCATCATCATTTCTCCGACGCTTCCAAACTTCTCCAGCACATCATTTGAATTACACTAACGTCTGTAATATCTTTACTAGTTTCAATGTTCGGTTGGAGTTGGTCTCTTCCGCTCTTCTCGACAAGGTCCTTGCAGCCGGTGTTTGTCAGCCAGCTTCCTTCAGTCAAACCACCATCCTCAACTCTTTGGTCTGTTAAGTTAGATTGACTTACAACCTAAAACTAACTGGTGATAACTGGATTGACACATCTATTTTATATATTGCTTAGGATCCCTTCCAACTACTGATGTGTAACACTTTATGTATAATACGCCCCCTCGAAATGATAGCTCTTTGAACGACAATCTCAAAATGTTCGGGCAAGGATCGATGGGCCAACTTTGGACCAGATCAATGTGGATCTCTGATACCATATTAAGTTAGATGGCTTCCAACCTAAAATCAATTGGTGATAAGTGGATTGACCATTTATCTTATATATTGCTTAGGATCTCTTCCAACTACCTATGTGGTACATTTTGTATCTGATACAGTCCATATGGGATTTTGGGCCTTGGTTAATATTTTGGGTTTTGGCCCAAAGATTTATTAGTCTCAAGGTTTTCTGCTTGTCACGCTCTGGCCCACTCTGTTTCATATTCAGTGTTAAATAAAGTCATCTAAGACTTCTTATTTCCGGTGTTGCCTATGGTTCTTAATCTTCTTACCAAAAGTTTTTGCTGGTCAACACTCTTCATCACCACCGAAAAATTACCTTATGGACGCAATTAAATCTGTAAGGTATATTGGATTCCTGTCACCATACTACTTCTCGTCCACCATGAATATTTGTTCAGCTATGGAACAGACACTCTTAGGATCTTCATCAAGAAAGGCGGGATTACTTCTCTCTTCTGCAATTAACCTCCAACCATCGAAGATGGTTTGTACAAATCGCTCCCCAACTCCCTCTTATGGGTACTTCAACGTTGTTTTATTCGACTATCATTTGTTCTTTCGAAAAATTGTTTTTGAGATTCAAGTGAAGCGTCTCTACGAATCATTTCACCTCTTGAATACATCTATCTCTCTTCTTTTCGTAGTAGTCTTTGTTATTTAGTTTGCCGTTGAGTTTACCTCTGAATGTAATTAATTAAATTAAAATAGGCGTTTGTTGTAAAAAAAAAGTTACACAAATTAACTATGTACATAGTATCGATTTGCGTTTGTCTTCTGTGATTGCAGACAACAACAATAAATCATCAAGGATTGTTTAACGCCACAACATTTCCACAAATTATTTTTCATAAGGTAGTTTTTCTCCTCAGTTGGTTTCTTATTTTCTGTTTATTCCTACTTGATCTGTAAATCTGTTATCCATACTATAGAAAAAAATTATTTCCAACACAACCAAATTTGTAAAATGAATTTCTCGTGCCTTTTGTATTTGTTCTGGAGTTGGATCCTCATGTTCCATTACATGAGTTGTTGCTCAGATTGGCATGGAATAGTACTGAGATATCTTTCATTATAAATGCTTGCCCTGCATTAGTAAATGATTTGATTCTTAGTAGAAATAACACATTTGTCCACTAATTGAGGATTTAAAATTTTTTTTTGAACAACTTATTATACTAAAAAAAAAAACTAAAGGTCCAATGGGCTAAGAGGAGTATAATTGGAGAGAAATTCGACTGTAGGTTGAAGAGCGAAAATAACTAAGTGATGATAAAAGATAGAAAGGGCTAAGGAGAGAAGAAACCCATAGAAAAACTTTGTAAGTTGGTAAACTCCGTGCCTATATTCATTAGTAATGAGAGGAATATATAGGATACAATAGAAGGGTCTAGAGAGTATCTAAGTGTATCACAAAGATATTTACATATCTAACCATATATTCTAACACTCCCCCGCAGTCGAAGCGTCAGTTGGAGTAACGGTGAGACTGGTTCTGAACTCGATGAACAGAGGTGAGTGGAGGCCTTTTGTGAAAATGTCAGCAAACTGTTGTGAGGATGGTACTTGTAGAACCCAGACATGACCAAGGACAACTTTTTCCCTGACAAAATGAATGACAATTTCAACATGTTTGGTTCTTTGGTGTTTCACCGGGTGAGAGGAGAGGTATATGGCGCTGACATTATCGCAGTAAACGACGGTTGCACGAGTGACGTTGATCTTGAGTTCAAATAGAAGGTTGCGCAACCAAGTCGTTTCTGCAACTGCATTGGCTACCCCACGATATTCAGCTTCTGCGCTTGACCGGGAGATTGTGTCTTGGCGTTTAGATGACCAAGATATTAAGTTGTGTCCTATGTAGACGCAGTAGCCAGAGGTTGAACGTCTGGTGGAGGGGCAGCCGGCCCAATCTGCGTCAGAGTAAGCAGTGATGGAGAGCGAGGTAGAACGTGTCATCTTGATACCGTAAGAGATGGTACCTTTGACGTACCGAAGAATCCTTTTAAGAGCATTGAGATGGTTTTCTCTCGGATCGTGCATGAAGAGGCAAATTTGTTGCACCGAAAAGGATAGATCGGGACGGGTAAACGTGAGATACTGGAGTGCGCCTGCTAGGCTCCGGTGCATTGTAGGATCAGAGACTGGTGGGCTGTCGTCGGCGGAGAGCTTCTGCTTCGTGTCGACAGGAGTGAGGCAGGGGTTGCAGTTTGACATGTTTGCGCGGAGGAGGATGTCAGCTGCGTAGTTTTGTTGATGAAGCAGAAGGCCAGACTCATTGCGCTTGACCGTGATGCCGAGAAAATGATGAAGTGGTCCTTGATCAGACATTTCAAACTCGGAACTGAGAGCTGAGATGAGGCGATTCTGGAGCGCTGTAGAGGAGGCAGTGAGGACTATGTCATCTACATAGAGAAGGAGGTATGCCAGGTCAGCTCCAGAACTGAGGACAAAGAGAGAGTTGTCGGAGCTGCTCTGTTTGAAACCCAAACTTTTAGCGTAGGAGGCAAAGCGTGTGTTCCAGGGGGAGGTGCCTGCTTCAGGCCATAGAGAGAGCGTTTCAATAAGCACACATGATCCGGTTTGCTTTTGTCCACATAGCCTGGGGGCTGATGCATATAAACGGTCTCCGCAAGGTCGCCATGGAGGAAGGCGTTTTGGACGTCAAGTTGATGAAGTGGCCAGCCTCGAGCAAGAGCAATGTGAAGAACTGTGCGTATTGTAGCCGATTTGACAACGGGGCTGAAGGTCTCATCGCAGTCAATTCCAAGTTGTTGGGACTTCCCATTTGCAACGAGGCGGGACTTGTATTTCTTGAGAGTTCCATCTGCATTAATTTTATGCTTATGCAACCACATAGAACGCACAATGTTAGTATATTTAGGTCGCGGCACTAGGATCCACGTTCTCCTTTTAATAAGAGCACCATACTCTACATCCATTGAATTGTTCCAAAATGGATCCTTAGCCGCCTGAACATGAGATAAAGGAATAGGGGAGATAGAGGTGTCAGTATGAAGACACACAGGAAGACGTGGTTTGACAATTCCACTTTTACCACGAGTGACCATGGAGTGAGTGTTTTGAGGTTGAGCAGGAGGAGGAAGAGGAATTTGAGGAGAAGGTGGTGGAGAAGGAACGTGAGGTGACGGAGGTGGAGTAGGAGAAGGAGGTGGTGAAGGAATTGGAGGTGTCGGAGGAACAGCATTTTGGGGTCGAGTGGGACGACTGATAGGAGTAGGAGGAACTAAAGGAGTAGAGAAAGGTGAGGAAGAAGCAGAGATAGTGGGGAAAGGGAATACCGACTCATCAAAGATGACATGGCGAGAGAGTATGATTCGTTTGCTGTTGATGTCGAGGCACCGGTATCCGCGATGGTCCGTTGGGTAGCCGAGAAACACGCATGGAGTGGACCGGTGAGCTAATTTGTGCTTGACCGTTGAGAGTAGGTTTGGATAGCACAAGCAGCTGAACGTCCGTAAATGTTGATATGTGGGCATGCGGTTGAAGAGGCGTGTGTATGGTACGTCGTTCTTCATTGTTGTCGATGGCAGGATATTGAGAAGATGAGCTGCTGTGTAAAGAGCCTCGACCCAATATTCTGGAGGAGCCGACGCTTGAAAGAGCAATGTACGGATCATGTTGTTGATGGTGCGGAGCATGCGCCCGGCGCGGCCGTTTTGCTGCGAGGTGTGTGGGCAAGAGAACCGCAAGAGTGTGCCAGCTGATGCTAAGTGCTCTTTGAACAAACGATTATCATACTCTCCGCCGTTGTCACATTGTAGAGATTTGATTTGTCGGTTAAACTGAGTCTGCACATAGTTAGAAAAATGAAGGTATTTGCCAAAAGTATCACTTTTCCGATGAAGGGGATAGACCCAAAGAAAATGAGTATAATGATCAAGAAAAATAAGATAGTATTTCATCCCACTAATACTGGAAACTGGAGATGTGCAAATGTCAGAATGAACAATCTCAAACGGAGAAGAAACAGTATAGTTATAGTCAAAAAATGGTAAACGAGTGTGCTTCCCAAGCTGACACGCTTGACACAAAGTTGTCAAGTCGGGTTTGGGAATACTAGTAGAAAAAGTAGATAAAACGCGAGAAAGGATAGAGCTATTGGGATGACCGAGTCTTTTGTGCCAGACTGAGCTATCCAGTGACGTGATTGAGAGAGCGGAATGAGTTTATGGTGGTGGAGTAGGCGTCACTGAATAGAGAGGTCCAGAGCTATCACATCGGAGTAGAGTGATCCGAGTCTGCAAGTCCTTAATGGAGAAACCAAAAGGGTCAAATTCAATAGCACAAAGGTTATCGGTAACAAACTTGCGAACAGAGATAAGGTTTTTAATGATAGCAGGGCACACTAAAGAGAGAAAGAACGTTTAGGAGAAGCTATAGTACCATGGCCGGTGGTCTGAACGGCTGCTATGGATCCATTTCCAACAGTAACAGAAGGCATGGTGCTAGTATTAAAAAGAGATTGTAGATTACCTGCGTTGGAAGCAATGTGAGTGGACGCTCCGGAGTCCATGTACCAAGTATTATCAGGCTCGTGCATCGTCATCGTGCTGAAAACCTGATGCAGACCAGCAGGTATTTGCGTCATTTGTGGAGCTGGGGTCTGCTGAGCGAGGTTTGCTTCCTGGAGAGGTCGTGATGGGTGAGACCCTAAGATGCCTTGATAGCTTGTGTTTCCAGGACGAGGCTGATATGGTGCTTGCAAGTAGGCTGGAGGATACCCCGGAAATGATTGATATGGCACCATAGGAGGATAGACTGGAGGCTGCTGAGGATAGTACCACGGGGACGCAAACTGATTAGGCTGATTGTGTTGCCAGTTATTGGAAAAACGACCTTTGCCACGAGATCGATTGCCGCCATTGCCACCACGGTTGCGGCCTCTGTTTCCACGTCCAGAGTTGTTAAAGTTGCGTGGATTTGTTTCGGTTTCAGTGCAGAGGACCGTTGAAGACGACTGTGTATCATGATGGCGTGCGGTTGGTTTCGTCTGTTTGGAAAGACGAGTTTCCTCCATCTGCAGCATTGATCGCGCTTCCAGAAGTGTTGGAAACGGGACTTTATGCTGAACAACATTGATGATGGAGTCGAACTTGTCAGACAGACCGTTCAGGAGGTGGGAAACCAGAGCTCGTTCCGAGACCGGAGCATCAATGTTGGCAAGCAAATCAGCAGTTGTCTTCATCTTTTGACAATAGTCATGAATAGATAGATCGCCGATGACCATTGTACGAAGCTCGTTTTCAAGTTGAAGGGCACGAGCTTCCTTGTTGTCGCGGAAGAGGCTTTCGATGGAGAGCCATAGATCGCGAGCCGTAGCGTTCTTCTTGAGAATAGTGTCAATGATGGAGTCGGATATGGTTCCATAGATCCACATCTTGACCAAGCCATCGCGCTCCTTCCACTCCTTTTCTGTTTTGGGAGTCGGGGTAGAGGAGCCATCGAGGTGTTGAACTACACCAAAGCTGACACAATGGGTCTCAAAGAGCTCACGCCATTTGTCATAGTTGAGCTTGCTCATATCAAGGGTGATGGGGATGTAGGCCTTGATTTGAGAGATCCCGTAGGGCTTATCGTTGGCGGTGAAAGCAGCCATGACAGAGAGGAAGAAGGAGAAGAGAGGAAGAGATGGATGGAGAGAGAGGAGAAAGAGAAGAGAAAGAGAGCGGAGGTTTGGATCGATCGCTTAGCTTGGGGGCTAGGTTAAAGCGTCTGATACCATGTAAGTTGGTAAACTCCGTGCCTATATTCATTAGTAATGAGAGGAATATATAGGATACAATAGAAGGGTCTAGAGAGTATCTAAGTGTATCACAAAGATATTTACATATCTAATCATATATTCTAACAAACTTCACTTATAATCTTAGACCCTGCATTCGAAGATAGTCACGACTGTATGGGAGGCGGAGATGGTGGGTTGCAGTGGCGGCGAGGAGCAGGCTGGGTAGCAAGGAGATGAGAGAACCGGAGAGACAAACAGAGAAGCGGTGAGCGACGATACGGTAGTGAAGGAGACTGGCGGTGATAGGAGAGCTTGAACGAGATGGACTGAGTCTGCTGTGACTGTGCCATAGTCGAAGGTGCAGCAGCGACAGTGACAGAGAGATGAGTAGATCCCGTTCTTACACTTGCGCAAGGGAGAGCAACGACGCGATGAGACGATGAAGGAGTGATGACGGAAAGGAGCAGAGAGTAGGTGACGACGAAAGGACAAACAGGAACACTGACCATGGAAGATCGATGGACGGCGGATTGAGAACGTGAGAGATAGTAGAGAGGTAGCAGACAAAGAACTAGGAAAACAGAGCAATAGTGACGTCGGCGAGCAAAGCCGCCGCCGGCGTCTAGAGGTGAGAGCACTTGCGTCGCTTCAATTGTTGGGACAGACAGCGTTTTTGAACAATTATTTTTATTATATTTTTCAGGATATGGAGAAGTCACCCAATCATCCCTTATATACTAAATCACAAGTCACTTGACGAATCAAATTTTGACATGTGGCATGTTACAAAAAAATAAAGGAAAAAGATAAAAGTAAGGGAATTTAAATGCAAAAAGAAAACCAGTTTCGTGACTTTTGTATATTTATCTTTTAACTACTTTCAATTTTAAAAATTTTCAATATAAACTATTAATAAGGCATCCCAAATATTTCTCAACCATCCATGATCTCACGATCTTTGAAACTGTTAATATTTCTTTTCAGAAAAGATTTAACTCACGATACTATTAACAAATTCAACTCGATTTGCTCTGAGACGCTGTGAATTCCTAAATCTTTGTAACAGCTCTTAATTCTCTTTAAAGTGTGGTAAAATTTCAATTTCTGACCAGATAAATCAAAAACTTTTAATGAGCGTATTCAACTATCGAGTCTACAATTCTGAATTCATACTTGACATAGTCTTTGGGCAAACGGTGGCAAGTGGCAACAATAATCTTCAGAAAAAAAAACACAGATTTGTAGAAGACAGATGGATGGGGCATACTCCAAAGGTGGCAGATGAACGCCAGGTTAGTAACTCTAAAAATGCCCAAACTCTTAATGCTCAAATTATACTTGCGCTATATTGAGTTTTGTTTTCGTAAACCCTTTCCTCTTTTAATTTCATTTAGCTTTTCTGATTTTGCTTTTCTGTTACATACTGCACGGTAAAATAGATAAACGTAAACAAAACAAGTCCATAACATTTTCAAAGATTTGCTGGAATATGCTTATTTTGTATGGTAGTTTTTGAAAATAGAGTAACAGAGACTCGCCTTAAAGCCCATACTGTTGTAAGATATAAACAACAAAAAATTATATTTTTTTTAAAGTTTTTTTTAAGAATAAATTATTATCCTGGATATATAATATTAGTTATATATATGAACAATATCCGGTGATGCCGTGCGTAGCACTAGAATGAGACACATCAACACTGTTTAGGCAAGCTATACTAAATAATGAAAGCAACAAAAAGTTGTAAAACGGGAAAGCTTTCACTAATATTTATATCGAACAAGCTAACTAAGATCAATGTAAGAATATTTAAACAAATCTTACTTCATTTTATAGTATGTTTGTTGTTAAATAATGATAAGTGTGTTAAATTTTTCTTATATATACACATATCCTTCTGATAAATCAAAGGTAAATAATAAATGTTATTTTTAGTTATATATAATTAAATTTTATTTCATTTGTAAGCAAAAATATTCCAATGCAAAGCATGGACTCAATACTAATTCTTTAAAAATCAGATGCATTTGGTATTTGCAGTTTTCCTGCCACTACGTTGACTTTGTAAGTACAAAGACCTAACATTAATATTGATACATATATATATATAACTAATATCTAATCTATTAATTTAAAGTCCTACTTTTTATCTACTATACAAAAAAGTCTATGTTAGACTATTTAGAAACTAAACTAAATATCCTATATTTATGCATATATGATAATTTCCTAACAATATATATGTGTCCTAAAAAACAGCCAAATATATTTTTACTAGTGGCATTGCCTCCGCACAAGTGCGAGGTTGTGGACAAAGTTCTTGTTTCATCTCAATATTTGCTAGAGTTATTGTAATTGTGAATTTTGCTTTTTGGGTTGATAATTGTATTTTAAGTTTTTTATTGTTATAGAGTTAGAGTTGTGATGATCAACTGTGTATCCATTGTTCTCCACTTATGAAAGACTAAATTGTGTTAGTAATGTGATTGATATAGTTCATGGTGTTGCTTGTTGTGTCACTGAGACTTATTGTTTGTTAGTCTTTTTAATTTGTTTCTTGTACTATTGAGAGTACATAGATTATATTAAGGTTGTTGAGAGTACCTTTTGTTTCTGGATATTTTTTCTCCAGTTCAGATGTGTAAATTGTGTGTATTAAGTAATAATTTTTATTATCCTTATTATGTTTGTTATATGTTTTTATTTATTTTTAAACGTGTTATTTTTACCTGACCTTTAAAACAAATACATGAAGACTTGTAGAAATAACTATAAAATGAGTGAAAATTCTGAGTATTTGGGCATTAATGGGTTTCAAACGAATTTATGTATTTCTCATAAGAAGACAATAGCATTGATATGTTGACATTAGGCATGTAAGCTATTTTCATAAGACAAGAGGAGTGAGCAGGTGGAGATGTTGTTGCCGCCTTTGTGTCTGTCGGGATTGTCTCTTTTATCTCATGGTGTGGTTGTATTAGTTTATCTTTTATTTGATGGGTAATATGTAAACAAAAATCATTGTTAGTTGTATTTATCAGAATTAGTTCGTAAGCATCTGTGAAAGTAAGTTTGTAAATTGTTAAATAGCTGGTCGTGTAGTTTGTATTTGTTTAGCTGGCTCTATGTATGTGTCGTTGAGTTTTAGCTGAGGTGATTGGTTTGGTATATTTTTTTTGAAGTTTATTTGTAAGATTAGAAAAAAAAAAGAGGTGATCATTAATGATTCGTCTTTTTAGGGATTCTAGTTTTTTGTGTTTGGGTTGTTGTGGTTTCTTTTAAGCTGTAAAATAAAGTTTTGTGTAAAATTAATTTGATAAGTATGAGAGATAAATAGACGACCACAGATCTTGGGTAGGAAATTATTTTGATTATTGATGTTAGCACAATATAGACAGTAATATAAAGGGAATTGTGTGTTGGTTGTTTCTTACGGATCAATGAGGAGACGGATAACGACTCGAGTTATTTATTTGGTGAGGTCAGAGCCCTGGACATAATGGATTTGCCCAACCACATCTGCGAGTTTAAATATCAGTTATGATATCGAAACATAATATAAACTCAGATGCAATATGATAATGGTTGGTGAGATGAAACAAATGAGAAATGGATTATCAGTTATCTTGTACATGCTTGAGCACCTACAACCTCAAAACGATCGACTTTCACAATGGAACCAGCTTTCATAGGTGGACTGTAATGATTAGCACGTCTGGCGGGAATAAACCCATGAATCACGGAATCTGCAGATAATATCATTCAACAAAGAATCATGAAATCAATTAAAAATAATTATGTTAAATAAGTGTGATAGATCAAATATTAACTTACCTTTTAATCAAAGAAGAGAACCGTGATTCTCATAAACTCACTGTTTTTCTTAAGTTCAGGGAATCCCAGAAGCGGAGGAGGCCAAAGGCTATGCTCTGACTACTACGACTAAGACGGAGAGACTCGAAGGTTGAGTGGCGGATGCCGGGGACGCTGGTTTGAAGAGCTGGAGAGGCATAGAGAGACATTTTCTAGAAGATGGTTAAAACTAAGAGAAATCAATGAGTTTTGTGGAGATGCAGATTGGATTCATCTAAGATGAGAATCATATATATATGGTTTACAGAGGGGCTACAAATCAGGAACATTTATGATCAAGTGATTTAAAATGGGGAGATGAAAAGTTCACTGGTGAAAATATAGATTACGAACACACACACGCAACTCTGTAACTCAGACTTGTCTGAGACAATGATGAAAAGAACCCCTAACTCATGTTAAACAACGACAGTTTACAATATGGGAAAACTATAATTGTTGCAAACTTGAGCTTTTTTTTTCATATAACGTGATGAATCTCATTTAAAAATGAAACCCATAATACACTTGTAGGCCCGACCCTCAGAGGAAGCTGGAGAAGCAAGGGCTTCCGACCTTTATAAATATATATTAGTTTCGGCCATCAATGTACAAAGTATCATTTAGTTTAGTGGTATAAATGTTGGTGTTTATATCCCAAAACCCCGGGTTCGAGCCATGACATGACACTTTTTCACATTCTGTTTAGTGGAGGGAAGGCCTAGTTAATCGAGCACTATGGTGGAATCTAAGTGTAAGATATTGTTCTGCTGTTGGAAAACTAGCTCCTATGCGAGAAGGGGGGCCAGTCCAAAATCGTACTGTTCCTCTACAAAGATAATAAACGCTCTCAACGGCTAGGCGCCACTCTCTTTCTGAGTCATTCCAGCTTCTTCGTGATTTCGTGCCGTGGTGAACAGTAGACCTTGTTGTTTTATTGCAAGAATTCTAAATTCATGACTTGTAGGGAGGGACTTATGTCACCACAAACAGAGACTAAATCAATGCACTTATTAGTACACCGGCAAATTCTGAATTGGCTACTTGTAAATAGCCCCAGGACTATGGAATTCACCAAACCATGGTTCATCTCGTGTAGTGATTGTGGACTCTACTAAGGATATTGAGTAGACGGTTGATGTATCAGACTCGACCTTATCTTTCGTAGCATGTATTCCCATCGGTGTCGCAACTGATTCGGTAAGCTACGTGTCTGGTGCCTTCGCCTATCGTATATTGTATATTGTATGTATCGGCTTGGCTTCGTCCAAAACGAAAACAAGGAGGCATTCCGGCGGGTGCGTGCGTGTAGGAAGGCCTCCCTAATTGACCAAGCGAAAGAGGGGCTGCAATTTCCGCCCATAAGGGGAAAGCTATGTCATTTACAACCCCGGCGTATTTCGAATTCTTGAAGGCCCCGCTGATCCGAAGTGATTTAAAAAGATTCTTCTTTATCGATGGTGATTGGTCATGGTATGAAGAATGTCTGAGCGATCCTACTCACATTGGACCTAGTGCTCATGTGGTTTGGCCAATAGTAGGCCAAGAAATTCTGAATGGAGATATGGGCGGAGGCTTCCGACGAATACAAGTAATCTCTGGCATTTTTTCAAATTTGGCGATCATCTGGAATAACTAGGATTCAAAATTGGCGCTAAGACTAACTTCGGAAGAGATTACTAGGGAGCGCAATTGCTAAAGCACAGGAGAATGAAGAGTACTGGTTTCGGGAAGAGCAGCCGGACGGACTATTCTAGTGAGTCTAGTGACTCTTACTTATTGGTCCAATGGATTTCTGCTTTATCATGAAAGTTCTCGACCGAGGAATTCCATTTCGGTAGCAGGCTTCTAAATACGCTGTCCCTCATACAAGGAGATCCAATTAGCCCACATTCAAGCCGAAGACCTCTTTGAGATCAAGGTAGAGATTGCTTTGGCTTTGGTTCGCTTTGGCTTATCACATAGCACTAAGCAGGGCTAGGAAGGTATCTAATCGACAGCAGAGAGATATGCTAATTAGAGGCACACTTTAGACCAAGAAGCGAGGACTTACAAGATGCTTTAGTAACAACCTGAAAGCGCTAAAATGGTCATAGTTGCGATGTAGAGGAGAACCCCGTTGGTCTCCTTGAGTTCGTTTCTCTGGTTACCGGTGTAGTTTCAGTGAGCGTAGTAAACGGCTCGTATTGCTGCTAGTCCGTCTGTCATTTCTAGAATATGTCTTAGTATGTGCCTCTCGGCTTCCTCAATTGTTTGACTCATGAAGCTTCTCGTAGACACCAGAGCTCTGGCGTTCCTCGAAGTCACATCTCTCGCCCAAGTTCGGCGGACTCAATCGCACCCTTCCTTTCCTTCTTGTACTTCCATACAAGTAAGGGGTTCCCCCAGGTGCTGGTGTTGAGTTAAACAAACAAACGGAAGTCAGATAATAAGAACGAAAAAAAAAGACTTTTCGGACCGAGGGCTTTTGGAGTTTACCCAATGCTAAATGCAGATGCGCATAATAGATCGATATGAACATCATGAGCTGTCCCGCAATAAAACTAGTTGTTGCTGATACTTTCTCCTCGGTTCCTTCTTCTCCTTGGTCCATAACCCGAGCTCGGAGAAGGAAGAGATAAGAGGGCCTTATGGAGAATGTGGTCAGATATTCTTAATAGAGTCGACCACAACGACCAAATTGATTATCTTCATGCATAAGGATACTAGATTACCTAGTATAAAAGATTGAAAAACCATCACAAACCTCCCTTTTTTCTTTTCTATTTCAATTTCTGGATTATTATATGATGATTTTGCAACTTTCCATATATAGAAATAGAAAGAGATAGACTAGAAACGACATCTCTTATGTCAATGACACCAAAGGGATATTAAATGAATGGAATTGGGATATGGATGGAATATAATGAAATAGATCGCTTTGAGGTCAAAAGGATTTGCTGCCGCTACTGAATCATAGTCCACGGTGCAACAATTTCTCATCTGCTCACGAATTGGATTCGAACCAATCAAGCTACTTGCCCTTTAGTAGATCGTGAGTGGGTCAGTCCTCCTCCTCATTATAGTCCTCCTAAAATCAATAGCATTTCGTCGGAATACATCCTGTCTTTTCACCTTAGTAATCCTATGCATAGTCAGTACTATAGCCCCAATCATGGCTACCAAATCAAGGATTTGGGGCTTCTTTGGTAAAATCAAGTCCCCCACGTAACTAGAAAGATTTTTTGAGTTCGCTTTTTCTATCTTCTAGAAGGATCATATTTTTGGAACAGATTTATCTAATTATTATGAATGGATATTGATGTTTTATTACATTGCTTGGTTGTGGGAACCGACGGTGACAAAGCGGGCCGATGCGCAATCTACTATACGAGGAATATCAATGAACCCAAGCAGCCGTTTCCAGCTGTTGTTCCCCTCCCAAGGGCAGGTTCTTACGCGTTACTCACCCGTCCGCCACTGGAAACACCAAGAGAGTTCACCAAGAGACCGAGGGCTAAGTAATTCGATGCAGAATTCATCCATGAAAATGAAAAACCACCCCGAAACACACCGTTCTTATAGAGTCTTTGTTTTAAAAGTGGAGAACACAAAACGTTGACGTATCGCGCTGAGGAGTGAGCAAACTGCTTCATTATAATGTAAATTATGCAATTATTTTTTGATTGTTTATCATATTCAGTCTAGACCAATTTTATATATACTAGATCCTCTCTCTGCGCTACGCGCGGAAAAGTGTGTTGATAGTTTATTTCCCGGTTATAAGTTCAATGTTTTTTTTGGAATAGGAGTATTGTATTTTTTAGAAAAATGGAAAAGTTGTGAATATCGAGTCTATGCAATTGTTTAAAAATAAAAGGAGTAGCTAAGTATTATAAAAAAAATGTAATCAGGTATTTAGATGATCGGAAGTTGCGTTGTGGACCATGAGAAAGAAATAGCCTGAAATTGGTTAAGAATAAGTTAATTAACTTAAGTTTAAGTAAATACCAAACTATGGTTATTTATATAAAAAGATTCATACCTGGCATAGCTGGATAAAATCTCTGTGTAAGTCATGCATTATTGGATTGTAACATTGTCTGGTCGATATGTTGGGCATCGTAAATCTGTGAATAGAATATTTTATCAGAAGACCTTTGGAAAATAGTGGAAGTGTAAACTACTAATTTTAATTTAAAATACCTTTGTGGGGAGGAAGACCTTTGAATATTTCTTTGTAGACTATGTTCTTCACTTTCAGCTGGTGGGAATCTTCGCTTTTGATGATCGTTAATCCTGCTTTGCTTGTGACACGTGAGAGGACCACATAAAGCTGACCATGAGCGGAGACCGGTTTAGGCAGATATAAGATTACCTCTTTTAAACTTTGGTCTTGGCTTTTGTTGATTGTCATTGCATAACACAATCTGATAGGGAATTGCCGCTGACGTAATGTGAACGGTAGCTTTGTTTCATCATACAAAAGAACAATCCTTGGGATCAAGACTTCTTTTCCAATGTGTGACCGTATTGAAGTTCTTTTTGATAGCAAGATGGCATTTCTCATATTACGTGTATTTTTTTGCTTGACTATTAAGATAAAAAGTTTACTTACTGTAAGAATCGCAGCCATCGCACCCACCTATTAGATTAGTTTTGAAATCTCAGTTTGCTTGAAGAATAAATATTGATTAAAGTATAATACTATAATCCATATAAACTTACAATCATAGTATTTTGGTTTGAACGTCGGTCGATCATTAATCAGATGAGCTGGTAATATGCATAATTAAAGAATTATATGAGAAAATTTTAATCTCAATATTTTTTTTGAGAGTAAAAACACACCTTTTGATTTCGTACGTGATCCACGTGGTCGGCCTCGTTTTCTTTTGTGTGTGTGTCCGCCTGAAATATTTGTATGATGAAAATTGATAAACTGTTTATTTTAAATTTAGCAAAAAAGTTTAATAGTTAGCTGTACATTGTTGTTTAGACATGAGATTTTAAATAGAGTAACCATTATTATAAATTATATTATAATTATTATTGTTCTAACTAAAATATGTTTGAAATAAGTATCATATTTTGATCAGGTTTCAATCATGTTATATATGTTTAAATAGTTGAGAACAAACTATAGATTGTAATAAGAGACATATTTTCTCAGTGCGGATTGATTGAGTACTTTTTTTTTCTGAAAACGTCACTTTTTTTTACTAATAATTAATTTTATAAAGAAATGTGCATACTACTTAGACCTATATATATATATATAGGCGACTTGTTCAAAAAAATATGAGTAGGTGGATATGTTGTCACATATATGGCCTATCGATCTGAAATATATAATTCCTTGAAAATTTGTACGTGCTATTGGAATTATTTAGAGGTGTCAATCCAGAAGAATAAAAATTGACTAAAACCGATCAGCGAACCGAGATAGAGAAAGTGTTTAAATCTGGTGATTCTGAATATACTGAATAGATGTCACTTGTGAGCAGCCGTGAATTATGTATATGGTTTTGTATATAAACCGTTTAAATCGAATAGACCGATCAATTAAAATATAATAGTATAAGTATATGTAATTTATGTAGTATAATTAATAATTTATACAGTGTTCCAAAAAAAAAATATTAATAATATATACCAGAATTTTGTTTTAAATATTATCCTCATATTTAAATGTTTATCTTAGTAATCTAATATCGTATTTCAAGTGCAAATTTTCAAATCAAATATACAAAGAAAAAAGGTTATCTTTTTGTCTAACAAGATTATGGATTACTAATATTTCTTATTTCTATTCCTTAGGACTCTTAATAATAACCGAGCAATTAATATATAATACTATAGTTATATGTAAATCATATAGTATA
>NW_013617815.1:0-1123 GCF_000695525.1 Brassica oleracea var. oleracea
GGAGGTAAACCACCCATTATGACGTTAAGGTGCGGGGTGTTCGTAGCATCCATCAACTCCCTCTGCGCTTGCCTTTTCGCTTCGATGCACGGTCGTAAATCGTGTTGCTTGGGCTGACTGAGCTTAACGCGTAAATCTTCCGCTATGTAGTTGATCTGTTCACGTAAATTTGCGGGTAGGGATTGAAAGTTTGCTGCCGCCCCGTCGTGTGCGGTCTTTCTTGCTTTAGATTCGTCAAGGGACGTCCGAAGCTCCGTCTTGCTCTCGTGCATCATTTCGGCCTTCCGCTTCCGAAAGGTACGCAGATCCTTCGAATCCGTTTTC
The DNA here is from genome assembly GCF_000695525.1 of Brassica oleracea var. oleracea. Classification (NCBI taxonomy): domain Eukaryota; kingdom Viridiplantae; phylum Streptophyta; class Magnoliopsida; order Brassicales; family Brassicaceae; genus Brassica; species Brassica oleracea. Next base: position 325 of record NW_013617815.1, read on the forward strand.
CTATCCAACATTTCCCCCAAATCTTGTTGCCGCGGTAGGGTTTCGTCATCCGAGGAATCAGCCTGTCGAGAGAGGATTACTTCGACTCGCCGTCGGTTTTTAGGTGGTTCTTCGTCAGTTGATTCACCCTCGAGATTGAGACTGTTTACGGCGGGTCTCTCAGGGCTGGTTCGTTCTTCTTTTTGAGGGGCTTTTGCTTGAGACTTCTGAATCTTCTTCTCTTTGTTTTTGCTCCAACTCTTATTGTTTTTCGGCTTCTGCGGAGATTCAATCTCGATTTTCCCACTTTCGATGGATTTGAGGAAGTGTCCGTATAAGACTTTGCAATTCTTCGTATCATGTGATTTGACCTCATTATAGGAACACCATTTACTCGGCTCGACGGCGTTCGAGCTTTCTGGTTCGGGGGACCTAGACTTTGGCTGGCTGGTATCTCGATCCCAATGATTCCACCCCTTCTCTGGCGCACTGCAGCGGAACCCGATGGTTCGCCGTTGTCTATAGCATTCATGTAGCCCTTTTCTGGTTAGGCTTGCCACTTGTGGAATGTTGGCGCGGTTCTTAACGAGCGTCGTTCGGCCGGGCGGGAGTCTGTTTCCCTGCTGCTTCTTTGGCCGCCTTTGCCCTAGTATCCTCCTCCATTCGAATGAAGTTATTGGATCGAGCGATGGCATCCAGTACTGATCTCGTCGGGTGTCGGTAAAGATCAGCCCAAAATGGTAATGTGGAGGGTGTTCATCAACGACTCCACGGCTATATGGTCTGGTACGTCGACTTTCGAGACAATGGATTTGAACTT
>NW_013617815.1:1972-3935 GCF_000695525.1 Brassica oleracea var. oleracea
GGTCGGAAGAGTGTTTCGTTGGTTACAAGGAAAGGAGATGCGTGAAAAGAAAGGTACCAGAGCCTTGAAGGCTTTACCGGAGAGACACGACAAGGAGAGATAACAAAGGTAAAACCCTAATCTAGCCGCCCCAGTGTGTATCAGTGATTTCGGATCCCCCTTACGTTTCCCTTCCTTCCCCTTTTATAGCTGACCTCACTCTCTTCCGTGACCTAGTTTGTGTCGTCTCTGTGGGCTTTAACTCACTAGGCCGAGAAGCCCACGCTGTCTCGTGGAATCGTTTCCTCTGGGCATTTAGTAGAGAAGCTCATCGAAAGCTCTCTCACATTACGCCGAGAGATCGACCCTTCAAGCCGCCGCGCCTAGCCGATGCTCCGCTTCATGTGGGCCGGGCCGTCTGTTCTTCGGGCCTTGAGGGATGATCGAATTTACCATCTACAATAAGGATTCCAACAAAAAGAATTCGAACGGGACTTGGTGGCAGCAATCTTCAAGGCTCGATTCATATGAATTCTTGGATATAGGTCACAAAGAAGTGAACATGGCTTGGTGGCAACCACCGTTAAGACTTGATTCATGGAAGCCTGTCCAATCTTGGTCAATGATCTTGCAATATAAGCAGGCTTTGACCCAAGAGAGAAATTAGAGAGAGAGAAATTATGAACTAACTTTTACCTGCAGTTCCAGGTACTTGTCTGAAAATCCTTGCATCCTGTGATCGATACTCCCAAGGTAAAGCATGTACTTTTATATTTATGCTTAGAAATGAGGTTAGTAGAGGGGAATGTCAGACATGATTTGCTCAGTTGTAGACTAATTGAATTTTGTTGATAAGCTAGGATATTGCATAATGTGCCTTTGTGATTAGGACTTTTTAGATGTGGTTTGCGAAATTGTAGAGGTGATGATTTCTATGTTTTAAATCTATAAGTCCCTGCTGTTTTCAAACCTCTTTCAGAGAGACTGCCTGTTTGTTTTGCTTGAGGACAAGCAAAAGGGTAAGTCTGGGGGAGTTGATATACCATGGATTTGACTCATTTTCATCCATGGTATATAAATGTTTTACTATCTATATATTATATATTCTATCCTATTAGGTATGTTTTCAGGTTCAGGAGTACCTTGGAATAAAGTGGTGATTATGGAGCATTTAGGAGCTTAAAAGAGATTTCATCCGAGCTGACCATTAGAGGTCGATACGAAGAAGAAGCAATCGTTCGATGCACATCCAGTGCCGTCGATCGATACAGAAGAGAAGCCTCGACGATTGAAGATTATGATCGATCAATGTATATCCTGTACCATCGATCGATGTCGAGACACGAGATGCGCGACTTGGTTCCAGCCGACTTTAAACCCAAGGCTTCACCAAATTACAAGATTACCCCTGACGAGTTTTTAACCTAATAGTTATATACTTGCCTAAGTGTTAGGAGGCAAGGGAGGTTTTTTGCCACCATTGTATTCTTATTTTCAGCAGAGATTTTTAGGAGATAAAATCATAGAGAGATTTGTGATTGGAACTCCATTGATTCATCTATTCTATTCTATGCAGTTTTTATCTACATTTTGTGTCATGAATTGCTTAGCTATGTCTGAGTAGTTCACTTGTTAGATTCAGGGTTCAAATAGGTTAGAGGGATTAGCCCCAACTATAGATTTGCTAAGTTGTGATATTCATTGATTGATTGTTCTTAATGCTTGTTTTAGCCTTGCTAACTAGAACACGAACCTAGGAATTTGCATGTGTCAGGCATCCTTGATCATCCAGTCCTGAATCTAATCTGTCATGCAAGGACTGCTAGAGAGATGCTAACCGCTGATCTAGGAGACTAGTGAGCATTATCAACCTGTGCCTAGGGCTTAACTAGTAGCATCGATCGATATTGTCTTCGGACAATCGATCGATATTTGCGAAAGGTGTATCGATCGATATCCATATACGATCATCGATCGACACTTT
>NW_013617815.1:4024-15713 GCF_000695525.1 Brassica oleracea var. oleracea
GCACTGTAATTAAGGAGTTGAGCTCTAATATATCATGCATGCAACTGTTAGGCATCTATAGGATTATAATCTCCAACACCTGAATAGAAACCCTGCATCTAATATCTTCCAAATAAGTTACACCCCCAATCATCTTGTTAGTCGAGCAATATACTTGCTCAATTGGGATTGCTATTTACATTTAAACCATAAACAACAAACACTTAGAATTAATAACTTGACTAGATTTAATAGGTTCCCTAGCTCCTTGTGGATTCGATCCCTAAGTACTGCAACTGAACCTCTTATTTGAGAGAGTAATTCACTCCTTAGGGTAATTTGAGTGGTATCACTGTCAACGAAGGCAAAACCTGGATGAACCCCCTAATCCGGTATCTAGAGAACGATGTTCTCCCAGAAGATCGCAACGGGCCAGAAAAGTTAAGAAGCAAGCCGCAAGGTATTGTATCTCCCAGGAGAAGCTATACCGTAGATCCTTCTCAGGCCCGTACCTGAGGTGTGTCACACCTCGAGAAGCCGCTAGAATCCTTGTAGAACTACATGAAAGAGATTGTGGATCCCACTCTAGCAGTAGAAGCCTGATGCTCAGAGCCAGAAGCGCGGGTTACTATTGGCCCACGATGGCCGCCGACGCCGAAAGACAAGCCAAACACTGCGACCAGTGTCAGAGGCACGCTCCAGTTTCTAAGCTTCCCCCGGAGAACCTCAAGTCCATAAGCTCACCATGGCCCTTCAGAAAGTGGAGCATGGACATAGTAGGGAAATTCCCTATGGCGCCGGGGAAGAAGGTCTTCCTTCTGGTAGTCACTGACTACTTCTCCAAATGGGTCAAAGCATAAGCACTCAGCCAGATAACAGACCTCCAGATCCGCAAATTCCTGTGGACCTACGTAATCACTCGCTTCGGGGTCCAAGATAACAGAAGCACTCAGCCAGATAACAGACCCCCAAGAGATCGTCACCGACAATGGACCCCAGTTCAGGAGCCACAACTTCAAGGAGTTCTGCAAGGACTGGGGCATAAAACTCACCTTCGCCACACCCCGACACCCCTAGTCTAACGGACAAGCCGAGTCCACAAACAAAACCGTGGTCAACATGCTTAAAAAGAGACTGGAGGGCTCTCACGGGAAATGGGCTGAAGAACTACACGGAGTCCTCTGGTCCTACCGGACCACTCCCAAAACAGCGACAGGAGAAACTCCCTACTCGCTGGTCTATGGCTCTGAGCCCATAATACCCACGGAGATGCACGTGAGAAGAACTATCTCAGGGTCTACCTCTCAGGAGGAGAACAACGAGCTGATGGCGGTGAGCCTCAACCTACTCGATGAAAAAATAGAGGCCGCTCGGCTAAGAAACTGGTCCTACCAGCAAGACGTCGCCAGGACGTACAACAAGAAACTAGGACCTTCCAGCAAGGGGATTGGGTTATACGACGAGCAGAAAAAACAACGGGTAAACTCACCCCCGGGTGGGAAGGACCCTATAAGGTCATCGAGGTGCGGACAGCAGGCGCCTACCGGCTGGAAAATAGCAAAGGTAAAATACAACCCAACTGCTGGAACGCCTTGCACCTCAAAGCCTATCATTTTTAATACGGTCCCCGGACCATGATTTCTATACTACTATATACTATTTAAGCATTATGAATTCCTGCTCCTATGTATGCTAAACGTCTCCGGACAAAGCTTAAAATAGTTTCGACTATAAAGGCAGAGAGGAAATCATTATACTTAAAGGGGCATACGAGCTGGATCAGGTCTCCAGAGACCTCCGATCCTGGCCAACCCTTGCAAAAAGTGGCACACCCACAAAATCAAAACGGGTATGAGACATAAAGCAGGAATGGGTATGCGCAAGCCTGAGTATGCTGTCGAAACTACCTAAAACCCCTGTGCAGCCTAAGGCGCATCAGGGTCTCTAGAGTACCAGTGTGAAAAGTACATGTATTAAAACGCTACGAGCTACACAATACAGGGAACACATGGTATATTTATTGCAAAAGTACTGTGAAATACAGGGAGCAATCAAAATCCCGCTTCTCCAGACGTGGAAAGCAGCGAAGCCTGGCACTTGGGTCATAACACCCACACCAGCACCCTCTAAAGCATGTTAGCGACTTCCTGCAGAAGTAGAATACAACATAAGAACTCGATAGTGGCCAGCTTCCGAGCGGCATAATGCGAAATCCAAACAGGTACCGGTAGTAGTCTTGCATAGGAAGGCGGAGTACGGTCCCTGCGAAAAGCAAAATATTCCGGGTTCCCAAGGAACTCCGGGTCCTTATGCAACCCCTCGGTCTAAAGAGAAATCCCACTGTTCCCCAATACGATTACGGGTCCTATGTATAAAATCTGAGGAAGAACCTCCAGGTTCCAATCAAAGATCTCAGGATCTAAGGAAGAACCCCCGGGTTCCTATATGGCCTCAGGGTTCCAAAGATAAAAAAGAAGCTAGAACCCCTGTGCAGCCTAAGGCGCATCGGGGTCATTACAGCTTCGAGAACCTCCGGGTTCCAATCAATGATCTCCGGATCTAAGGAAGAAACCTCCGGGTTTCTAGACGGCCTCAGAGGCCTAAATATAACTTTAGAAAAAGGATAGAACCCCTGTGCAGCCTAGAGCGCATCGGGGTCATTACATCCCTAAGAACCTCTGGGTTCCCATGCGACCTCAGGGTCCAAATACAAACACTAGGGTCCCAATACGGTCTCCGGATCTAAGGGAGAATCCTGTATCCTCCACGACCTCAGGGTCCAACTAAGATCTCAAAATTTATCAAAGAATCTCTGGGTTCCTATACCGCCTCCGGGCTCCAGTCATGATCCAAGGATCTAGAGAAGGACCTCCGGTCCCAAATAAGACCTCACGGTCTAGGGGAACCTCTGGGTCCTGAATACGACCTCGGGATCCAAAGAGAACCTCCGGGCTCTTCCACGACCTCTGGGTCCCCATACGACCCAAGGGGCCTCACACAACCTCCAGGTTACGAGATCAGTCTCCAGCTCCATGAGTCCATACTTTAGCTCGTAACCTCCGAGTTTATAGCCCATCTCCCTAACCTACGAAAAGAGAGGGATCATAGACTACAGAGTTCCACTTCGATCGTAAAACAGGCGGAAGGAGATCTTCTTAAAAAGAAACATGCAAAACAACTACTATCAGGAGCATGCAAAGCAACAGGGAGGAGTGGATAAAGAGGAAAAAACTATGAAGCATCATTATTCGAAAAGTCAAAGGGGTCTACAAAGAGCCTTTATTCAAAAAAGCAACAAAAACCAGAGTCTCAAAACAAAGAAAGGAATCATTCAAAAAGAAGGCTCCTACGAGAATCGCGACCCCACAACTGAGGGCTGGTCCCTCCGGATAGGAACAAATGATGCCGATACTCTTCTTCTGGATTCCAATGTTCCACATGCTTCTCCAGCCATTCCTTCATGAGCTCCCATCTAGCCGAGGCTTACACTTGCTGAACTAGTAGATCCCGTAGAGCCACCATGTCCTGCATCTGGCCACGAAGAAGGAATACCTCGCCGATCAATCTCCGGTGAGCATCCACCAAAGGTTCACGGTCAGGCCCGACCTCAACACTTGTTGATGAGGTGGAAGACAGACCATTAGCCGATAGAGCAGCCCTCGCCAGTATTGGCGGAGGAGTGTAAGAAGGACACTTCCGCGCTTTAGCCTTTTAATACTCGTCATAGACGACCGAAACCGGGAGCCTCGCCACGTTCCCTGGAAAAACCTATGTAAGAAATAAACGAGACAAAGCCTTACCGAATATAAAAATGGGAAGGCTTACCCCAAACACGACAATGACGTAAGGTTTCCCCGCTCACCAGAAAAGTTACCCATCGAAATCGTCGAGGAATTCCCATTATAAGCTTTGTTACTGCTTCTCCAGCAAAGGAAACCGGGCGGGATACATCTGACAGGTGAAAGCCAAACATCAAATCAGGCTCCCAAAGGAATGGTAAAATTTAAAGTCCAAAGGAGAACTTACCAACAGTACGCCAAGACGTAGGGTAACCAACCGGCTCCTGGATCTTCACGAACACGTACCGGCTGTTCCAACCATCCCCGAAGGGGTAATTGCCCCGGATACCCCTCGAAGGTTCCTCGACCAGAGGGGTGCCATCACGGGATCGATGGTGATAGAACCCCGCTTTGTTAACCAGAGGAGCAAAGTAATAAGAGTATAAAATCTCATGCACCCCGACAGAAAATCTATGGAGTTCCCCAAGTACTTGGATGGCTATTAAAGTCCTCCATGTTAGAGGAGTAAGTTGAGAAGGACAGAAACCAAAGAAAGATGATACTTCGCCTATAAGAGAAGGGATAACGCCCCGGAAGCCTGCTTCCAGATATGCCTCATAGACAGCTACCTCACCCGCTCCCCCATCACGAGCACGTTCGAACTCGGTCTGACTCCTCATCCCCACTGAAGGATGAATAGCATACTTCCTCCTCATGTTAGCCATGTCTCCCTCTCGGATCTCGGAACAAGGACCGTCATCGAAGAAGCAAAAATGGTGCCTTCTCAGGGGTGCCATCGGAATCGCTTCACTATCAGCCTCCGGAACATCTCCCCCGGAAGGAACATGAGATGAGAAAGGGTCGGTGAAAGGACGACGTGGCCTTGGATGACCACCAACAAGTGAGGACGGGAACATGAGCAATTCGGGATTCATCTTTCTCAACTAGGAATCAGCGCTGAGGATGGGTTGAGGCCAGTTAGAAGATATTGCGAGTCCTTATATACATCCAGATCATTCCCTTTCACGGGATGAAAAAAGGAAATAGGGATGTTCCCAAATATTCTGAAGAATCCCTGACATAAAGGATAAAGTAGCAAAAAGGAAATCCGGCCCTTACAGGAAAAAGAAAAATCCTTCCTAAAAAAAAAGGGAAAGTTTCGAGAAAAGATACGCGCTTTTGAAGAATAAGAGGAGCATCTAGCATCATCAACTGAATGGGCACTGGCCTCCTGATCTTTTCCCACGCATCAAGCCTTTAAGATCCTCTTCGGGAAACATCAGGGCTCCAGGCCCCACAGTCAGCGGTTCAATAGCGCCAGACCCCGATCTGGAATAAGGGAACCGGTCCACCCCCGGGTTCAGAGTATGGTTTCGGCTTTATTGGAACCCGGGATCGCATGATTACTGGAGCGATGTCCTGCTAAGGGAATCCTGCTGAGAATGAGCAACTCCGGTTAACTTGAGTGCACAGGTTATTCCCCGAGTTCGATGACAAAATCGAGCAATAAGGGGCAAACTGTTGGGGAAAAATACTCAGGCATTGAATTTCTCCAGACCCCAGGCAGGACACCGGCCTCTGGTTCCCCGCTTGTAACACCCCCGAACCGTCCTAGACATATTGTCGATCAATGGCCAACAATCAAACAAGAACATGACCGATCGACCGTCCAACATCCAAGGTTGGAGATGAATGAGCCAACCGGCCAGCCAACAATCAAACAAGAACATGACTGACCGTCCAACCCAACACCATGGTCCGGAAGCACTACGTGACGGGCTAGGGATGATCCGGTCAGAGTCACAAAATTTACTCCACGACCTAGACCAGTTCATCCAATAACTCGTCCCGCTGCGTTAAGGCACAAGGCTTTGCAACCCGTACCTATAGTTAGCGTTTTCCGTTAGATCGAGGCCTAAGGCTTTTCAACCCGTACAACGACCTACCGTTGTGTTAGACCGGACTAATCAAATATCAGAGTACTCATGAAGCGCATATAAAAAATTACTTTATTGATTCAAGAAGTATTCATACATTGAAATAACAAGATTGGGCCCGGCCTAATGCCAAATCGAGTCAACTCAACACAATTAACAATACCGTTTACAAAAGGCATGAAAATCTACACCGGCGGTCCTAACGTCCAGCACCAAGCTATTCGATCATCCTTACCTAAGGCTACCAGCGAAAAGGAAAATGGATTTGGATGAGTAACCTAACATCACTCAGTGAGCTGGCGGCCTCTACCCGCAACCTAGACTCTAACCCGGACAACTAAAAATAACAATCAATCTAGCCTTAGAATGCAATCAAAGCTAAGGCTAAGCAATCGATCACAAATCAATAACCTCAATTATTATCTAATCTGACCGTTACTAAGTTAGACAAGGCCTCCTTCCATGAATCTAACTTCAAGTAACAGGAACCTACATGAAAAACAAGTCAACAACCAATGTTTAATTTAATCACACCATTCACAATAACAAGACACTAATTAACTATGACTCGAGTCTAACTCTTAACACCGTATTCCGGTGTTACCACTCACTCTAGGGTTTCAACCCTCTACTATACATGACACTCTAATTGGGCCCAACAAAATCATTCTTACTCCACACAAGGGACACCGGAAATCCCTTCACTATTACACCACACAGGCGTAGGCGCTCGGGAATCACCCGGTCACGGTCCTCAATCGGAATCGCCGTGCCCCGGTCCTCTATCGGACTCGCCGGGGGCTGTCACATCCGCGTGTGACACTCAGCCTTGGTGATCAAGCCAAGTTAAACCGAGCCCACCACTTTTCGGACCACGACTGGGTTAGTGGTACCATTTAAGGAAGCAATGACCTGCCAAGAGTAGAACCACCACGAGGTTCTCAACTCTATCTCACACACTTGCGAGTTACCTAACACTCTACAAATCTCAATTCCTAAGGAAAATACTTGGCTCTAGAAACTAAGTAGGATTCTTTGGCCAAACACGTACTCATGACTGACTCACTTGGATTCTTAACACGTAACCAAATAACCTAAATCTAGCAACTCAACCAGTTAGTCACTCCCTTACCAAGAGCTGACTAACCTCAATCAACGAGATTTATTACACGAGAAAGCATTTAATTAAATCTAACATGCAATCGACTTAATCAAACCGTTACCCAGATAGTTAGCCTCCCTGCTATGCAACGATTTTTAAAGATAACAGGAACCTGCAATCAACCATATCAACACGCAAGAATAGAAAATATGATGCATCCTAGCCCTAGTCCTAGAGAGGTTACTAAATCAGTCTTAATTCCTTTCATCTCAGCTTAGCCCTTGCTAAACTGAGTCCGTCATCTCAGCTTAGCCCTTGCTAAACTGAGTCCGTCATCTCAGCTTAGCCCTTGCTAAACTGAGTCCGTCATCTCAGCTTAGCCCTTGCTAAACTGAGTCCGTCATCTCAGCTTAGCCCTTGCTAAACTGAGTCCGTCATCTCAGCTTAGCCCTTGCTAAACTGAGTCCGTCATCTCAGCTTAGCCCTTGCTAAACTGAGTCCGTCATCTCAGCTTAGCCCTTGCTAAACTGAGTCCGTCATCTCAGCTTAGCCCTTGCTAAACTGAGTCCGTCATCTCAGCTTAGCCCTTGCTAAACTGAGTCCGTCATCTCAGCTTAGCCCTTGCTAAACTGAGTCCGTCATCTCAGCTTAGCCCTTGCTAAACTGAGTCCGTCATCTCAGCTTAGCCCTTGCTAAACTGAGTCCGTCATCTCAGCTTAGCCCTTGCTAAACTGAGTCCGTCATCTCAGCTTAGCCCTTGCTAAACTGAGTCCGGTTCCATAAATAAAATAACCCTAAGGACTCTATCACCCACTAACGTGATTATTCTAATTTATATGCAGAGTCGATCTACCCTAAATTCCAAGTGGAATTCAAACAAGCCAACTCACAGTGTTCTAGGCGAGAGGCAGCTGGTTGATCGGAGAGGACTTAGCCAAAACCCAATGGACGAGTTGACTGGACTGAACTGAACTGATCTCGACTTGGACATAACCTCGGCTTCATCATGAAGAAACTGACAGGCCTCGACTGACTGATCTGGACTCGGACTCGGACAGAACCTTCTTTAGCTTCTGGACAGTTCTTCGGACCTCTCGGCGGAGTATCGAGCAGAACTTCGACTGATCTGAACCCGTGGACCTGAACTAACTCCGGACAGCAACTCCAATTGACTCTCAATGAATATGACTGACCTGGACGAATTCATTTGGACATAGCTTCCACCTCACAATCGTAGAGAATCGCCGATTGGACATAATCTTGCTTCTCGGTGGAGTATCGGCCTTCAGAATCGACCATACTCTACATCGACCACTTTCTTTCTTTCTCTCTCTCTCTCTCTATCTCTCTCTCTACCCATGTTGACGTGCTTCCCATATGAACTGATCTTCACTTGATTGATCTTCAGTTGGACAGAACTTTCCCTAGGTGCTGACTCGAAATCAGTAGAGAATTGACCTCAAAAACTCTCTAAAACTCTCGAAAAACCTCGAAAACTCTTTCTTTCTTTTTCTACTTTTCTCTCACGTTTTTAAGTGGCTTTGAACAGGTCTGGATGTGAAGAAATGATTTGGGGTCGTGGGGTATTTATAGGAGACAGCAACCAATCAGATTCAGGTTGGTGTCAGCCCGTGTGTCGCTTTGCATGGCTCCGGACGCATGCGCGACGGCAACTCGTGTTCCACATATCTCGTTGCATGACCAGAACTCATGCACGGCGCCACCACTCCTCCCAGATTTCGGGCTGCATGACTGGAACTCATGCAAGGCGCCACAACAACACACACATGTCGATCAATATGCTTCGGTTGCATGCGCGGAGACACCTCGTGCTTCTACATGTCAGGCTGCATGTACTGCTTCCATGCACGGCGACACCTCGAGCTTCTGTAGACACTCAGCTTGCTGGACAGTTGAGACCACGTTCTGATCATATGCAACGAGCCACCTCGAGCTTCTCGGTCCATTCGCCTGATTTCGGTCCTTTCGGCAATTTTCTGATCCGCGATTAACCCCGAATATTTTTTTGCTCCCGTTCAGATGATTTTAATATTTTTAATAAAATCCAATCTGAAGTCTGACCTTGGCGGTAAATGTTTCCCGATCCTTCGGCTTCATCGAAGACTTCCATAATACCGAAATTAGGGTTTCGTCCAATTTTGGGTTTTCCCATTGTGCTTCAATCCCATCGTGCTTACTTCCCGTCCTGCTTAATTCCCGTTCTGCTTCCGATGTCTTCGAAATAAAATTCCTCTGATACGAAGTTTTGCAGAAAACTTCGTGCTGAAGAAATGTCGTTCTTCTAATACGTCGAGCTTCTAAAACACCGTGCTTCCAAAAATATGATGCTTCCAAAACATCTGTCTGATCAATCAAACACATTGTATAACCATGGTCGAGCAGCTTTTTCGACTCATGGTTTACCCACGATCACTTCTTCGACCACCTCGTACTTCAAAACTCTCGATTGATCTGTATCGTTCGGGATTCGACCACCAAGTTGATGCTTGACCAATCTTCTATTTTCTTCGAATCATGTCGAGTTTTATATGATCAAAACTCAACCTTAGTCATCGTACTTTGATTTCCAAAACATCGGCTCCAAATTACATCTTTGTCGATCTCGACCATTCTACCCCGAAGGGAGGGTTACTACACCGCTAAGAGGCACCCCGGTTCCCCGCTACGAAGTACTCCGGGTCCGGTCCCTGGGACCGTCCCCTTCCCCTGGGAAAAGGAAAACTTCCTATAAGGAGAACCTTCCATATTTCCGAATATGGAAGAGTTTAACCTACTTCAACAGACTAAAGCCCACCTTAAGAAGACTATATAAAGGGAACCAAGACCCTAAAGCAAGGGATCGACACTTCAAGACTTAGAGATTAGAGCTAGGAGGCTAGAACAAGGGTTTATACACCAATCATTGTAGTTCCGGCTTGTTCTATCTAATAAGACATCTCTTCAAGCCCATTTCTCTCAAACTCATACGAAATCAATACAAATATTAAGCCTTGTCCATCGTTCCATGGTACTCCCAAAGATCCTACACAAAAATCCTTAACAAGTACTACGGAACGATGGACAAGGCTTTGATTTCGTATGAGTTTACAAGTAATAAGGTAGAAAGAGACGTTTTATTAGATCAAAGAGCTGGAACTACAATAGATTGGTGTATAAACCCTAGTTCTAGCCGCCTAGCTCTAATCTCTAAGTCTCCTCGTGTTGATCTCTTGCTTTAGGGTTTAGGCTCCCCTTATATAGTTGTTTTAGGTCGGCTTTTAGTCGGTTGGAGTAGGTTAATCTCTTCCTTATTCAGAAATATGGAAGGTTCACTCTATCGGAAGTTTTCCTTTTTCTCGGAGGAAGGGGGTGGTCCCTGGGATCGGACCCGGAGTACTTCCTAGCGGGGACCCGGGGTGTCTCCTAGCGGGGACCCAGAGGCCGGTGTCCTTCTTGGGGTCTGGAGGAATTCAATACCTGTTTATTTTTCCCTAACAATTCCTAAGACTACTGATGCAGAGAAGATGTCCGACTTCAGACCTATAGCATGTTGCAACGTTATCTACAAGGTTGTGTCAAGGTTAGTAGCTCGAAGGTTGACGGCTACGTTGCCGGAAGCCATAGAACTCAATCAGTGTGCTTTTGTTGAGGGGAGACTGCTCCTGGAAAATGTTCTATTGGCTACTGAACTAGTCAAAGACTATCAGAAGGGGTCTGTCACATCTCGTTCTGCCATCAAGTTGGATATCTCTAAAGATTTTGATACTGTAAGCTGGTCTTTCATTGAGGATACCCTGCGAGCAATGAACTACCCGGATCTCTTCGTCACATGGATAATGAGGTGCATAGATACTGCTGCTTTCTCCGTGTCTGTCAATGGGGAACTTGAGGGATTTTTTATGAGTATTAGGGGAATACGGAAAGGCTGTTCCCTCTCTCCGTATATATATGTTATAGTCAGCAATGTCCTCTCCAAGCTTCTGAATAAGGCGGTTGTTGAAGGACTGATAGACCATGGATTTTACACACATTTAACCATGGTCTATAAGCATATTAATATATATTTACTACTATATAGAGTCTATTTAGAATATTTACAGGTTCAGGTACGTTCTGGAGAAATATGGTGATTTTGGAGTCTTTTGAGGTGCAGAACTGCACAGACGTGTCAGATGTCTAGCTATAGATGGAGACCTTCCCACCGTTAGATTGCACCCATCGTTTGGTACAAGATAGAGCTTTGAGTTAGATTTCCAATGCCACCGGTTTGAGGTCAATCAGCATCCTGTAACAGAAGTTATGCCTGTTTTGCTGAAGAGTGGTCAGTCTGCCTCGCGAGAGGAAGCTGTCGAGAAGAGGAACGTATGTCGATCGATGCAGAACTCATGATATCGATCGATATGGATGATATGGGCTGAGCATTTTTTATGACTGACTGAAGCCCAGAAGCAACCACAAATTGCACGAATACCCTTGGACGACCAGAAACCCTATTTATGTGTTTTCTAAGCCATTGTTGACGGCTAAGCTTTATTTTATTCATAGTTCTAGATTAGGAGAGAAGGGAGGAACTCCTTCAGAGTCCTCTTGGAACTCCATTGTTTGTTTTTATTTATATTTTATGTTATTCATCTATCCATCTATGATTTCTATGACAAACATCATGCATGAGTAGATCCACCTGCTAGGTTTAGGAATTTCTAGGGTTTTGAATGAATTTCTGAATTATATGATTGTTAGGATATCTAAAGATCTCTACATCAGGATAGTTTGTAATCCTAGGATCTAGGGTAGTTGGAAAACCACGAGAGTGTGACTAATTACTTGAACCTAGAATCATAGGACAATTGAGAGGCACGAGAGTGCAATCAATTAACGGAACCCGAATCCTG
>NW_013617815.1:15755-17476 GCF_000695525.1 Brassica oleracea var. oleracea
AATTGATGAGATCGATAACGCTTGCCTAAGGCAGTGTCGATCGAAGCTTATACCATAGCATCGATCGACACTCAATCCGTAGCATCGATCGACACTCATACCATAGCATCGATCGACGCTCGATCTGTGTTAACATGCGAGAGCTGAAACACTGAACTTAGTCAATAGAGTAGACTCACAGCGAGAGCTGGTTGTCTTTTGCATTAGATGTCGAGTTCTAGAATCAATCCTTAGCATCTATAGTTTAGAGTTCTAATAACCTGAATGAAACCCTAAGTCTAGTAACCATCATTCTATCAAACAACTCTTTGCCAAGCAGAACAATTGTTTTGTTTAACTTGTTTACTGTTTACTGCTTTGCATATCTCTATTTACTGCTTTAAACCTATTAGCCTAGCTTAATCAAACTGATTAGATTTAATTGGTTTCCTAGCTCCCTGTGAATTTGATCCCTAAGTACTACAACTCGACCTCTTATTTGAGAGAGTATAAATCACTCCTTAGGGTAATTTGAGTGATATCAAGGACGAATAGGCTATCACCCACACTGCAAAGAGTTAAGTCTCTCACACCTGAGTTTTGCCGACGACATAGTGGTATTCACAGACGGTTTGCCAGCTTCACTTCGGGGCACTTTGTCTATATTTGATCAGTTTGCAAGAATGTCTCGGCTTCATATAAATGTTGCGAAATCGACTACCCTCGCTGCGGGTAGGGAGAAACAAGCCCTGGAGAATGAAGCAGTGACTGCGGGTCTGTCCATCTCTGCTTTGCCTATTAGATACCTTGGCCTTCCTCTCACTACGAAGCAAATGACCAAGCAAGACTATGAGCCTCTTCTCACCAAAATTCGTAATCTCTCTCTCCTGGACCAGTAAGGCCTTATCTTATGCTGGTAGACTACAGCTTATTAAATCTTTGATTGCTAGTATGACAAATTTTTGGTGTGCCGCATTTTGCCTTCCCCAAACCTGCATTGATGAGATAGAGAGCATGTGTTCAGCGTTTCTTTGGAGTGGCTTCCCAAACAACACGTCTATGACTAAAGTTGCGTGGGAAGAAGTGTGTCGTCCTTATGATGAAGGAGGTCTTGGCCTGAGGCGTGTGCTTGATGTGAGTAAGGTGTTTATTTTAAAACTCATATGGCGGCTTTAATCTCAAGTTTCGTCATTGTGGAGTGCATGAGTTTCACAATACTTGTTGTGTCATGTCCCCGATTCTGGATAGGATCGCCTGGACGGACTGCGATGCGTGGAAATGCACCAGTATGGTCATATGGCCCAAAGACAAGCGTGTCATAGCCTGGAAGTAAGGTTAAGGGCATCAGGAAGCTAAGGCATAGCTAATCCAAGAAGGAGACAAGCTCAAAGGAGCTGGACACAGTGTATGACAGCTGGGCGATGCAGTAAGCAAGCTCAACCAGCTAGGTGAAGTGTAGTGCAGCTCGATGTAGCTCACTGAAGTGTAGGTCAGCTTCCTGAGCTGGATGGTCTAGCTCACTCAGCTGGGTCAGCTGGGGATCAGCTCAACTCAGCTGGACTGAGTGTTCAGGTCTCGGGCAGTTGGGCCGGGTCTGGACAGTGGCCGGGGCATATGGGCGGTTATGGGCTGGTGGGATCTTGACATGAACCACCAAGGGTCCGTGGGTCTTGGCCTCAGACAAGGGAATCAGGCTGATGTTCTGGGCCTAGTTTTCGGACAGCCCAAAGGAGAGAAGAGCA
>NW_013617816.1:0-13548 GCF_000695525.1 Brassica oleracea var. oleracea
GGATTCTGAATGGACCACCGTGAGAGAGAGAGAGTGATCCGCGGATTATTTATAAGTTTTAAGATTCAATGTGTTGTATATTTCTTATTTCTTACACCACTATATATAGTGGTTCATACAAGGTGGAGTCAAAGAGAGAATTGATTACAAAGATACTCTACATAATGACATGGTCAAACTCATAAAGGCATAAGGTTGAATGGGTCTTCCATGTGGCTGGATGTAAACCCCCAATGGACTCTAGTCTTGAACTTGTATGGTCTAGGTTATAGACCATCCACTTCATGATTCTTAACAAAACTAATAATTGTTACACAATATGTATAATGTAACCGTTAGTATAGTTTTGTATAACATTGAATTTTAAAATCTATTCATTTGTAACCTGTTTTTATTATGTTTTTACCTTTTAATTGTATCATCGATAGAAAGAAATATAAAAATACATTAATAAAATAATTTAGCTTATCTATTTACAGAGACAAATTTAATATTAATTATTTATAAACAATAATTTAAATTTAAATTAATAATATAAATGATACAATTATTAGGCTCACTTTTAAAATTAATTTAATTAAATTTGACTTCATTTATTATAAATGACTTAAATAACTAAAATAAATTTTTTACTGATTATAATAATAATATAATTTAAAAAACGTATATAAATAGTAACTTCAATTTTTGTAATTTATATACATTAACCTCATTTATGATAATTGCTGTTAATATTCGGTATTTTTACATCAGTTTTTAATAGAATGATGTAAATTATAAAATTAAATTATTCTAAAATATCAAAGATTGTTTAAAATTAATGCAAAATTTTAAAATAAATGGTGTTAAACAACTATTATTTTGTAACACGTAAACTAATCTTATTCTCACTATGGAGAAGAAAGAATAAAACGACCCACTAATTATAACAAGGGTAATGCTCTCAAATATACTTATTTTAAGTTTTGTCATAAAAAGAGCCCCTAAAAAGAAAATGACAAAATTATTTTATTAAATATGCAAAAAACCTTAAACCCTAGATAAATAAATACAAACAAATAAATAAATAATTTTTAGTGTTTGGAATTATATAAATTCGAAATTTTTATATAAAAACAATTCCTGATTTTTTTTTAATTTTTAATTTCTTAAAATTTCCTTTTTAAATTAGGATATGCTTTCCAAAATTATTTTTAAAATTTAAATTTTAAATTTTAAAATTTTAAACCTCACTAATAAAATTTTAAACTCCACTTCTTGCTTCTAAACTCTAAATCTAGATTAGTTAATCCAAATTTTATAGCTATCATAAAGTATTTATGTTATAACAATGATAAAAAAATATTAATTATATGTCTGCTCTTAGGGTTGGGCGTTTTTACCCCAACCCGAAATACTTACCTAAACCCGAACCGGAAAAACCGAAGCCGGATCCGAACTGTTATACAAAAATATCCGAACGGGACTTATGAGCTTAGTACTTTGGGATTTGATTGTAACCCAAACCGAACCAAAATTCAAACTAGGATCCGAAGATATCCGAAATTAGTTAATATGTTAATGTTTTTATATATGTTAAAGTGATTTAGATATTTTAGAGTAGTCAAAATATTTTTGTGGTTTGTTTAATTTGTTATTTTGAACACTTTTTAGTTAATTTAGATAGTTTAACTTATTTTTAATTAGATTAATAAATAATTTCTATATTGTGAAATTTTTTTTTTCAATTTTTGAGGTTTAAAATATATATTTTTGGACGATTTCAAACATCGGTTACAATCCGATCCGAAACAAATCCGGAAGGAACTGTGTTGGGGACAAAATCGGTCACGACGGAATCAATATCTGAAATTCCCCGGAAAATATTTCTCGCAATAAAAATTTCGTATAATTTTTATTGAAAACGTTATACGACGAGTTCTTGATATATTTTATCGACAACAAGAAGCAAACATTGTTGGGACAAAAAACGGTTATCTCGAAATAAACGTCCAAAAATTGCGTTTATGTACGAAATCTTTTTCGACACACTCTCGACAAAAGTTCCTGAGAAAAATACTCAAGAGAAATGGATCACGGAACCAAACACGCAGTCCAACTCGTTTGTTCGGACCTTTTGAGGTACAGAACTACACAAACGCGTCAGATGTTTAGCTATGGATGAATACTTTCCCATGGTTTGATTGATCCAATATTTTGACACAAGATAGAGCTTTGAGTTAGCTTTCCAATGCCACCGGTCTGAGGTCAATCATCATCTTGTAGCATAAGTTAGGCCCGTTTTATTGAAGTGTGGACAGAGCACACTGTCCAGGTCGGCGGATGGCCGAGCTGGATCGACCAAACGACCAGCTCGGCGGATGGCCGAGCTAGATTGACCACGCGACCAGCTCGGCCATCCGCCAAACTGAACCAGTCCAGATCGGTGGATGGCCGAGCTGGACCGAACACGCGACGAGCTGGACCAGTACAGTTCGGCGGATGGCCGAGCTGGATCGACAACGCGAACAGCTCGGCCATCCGTCGAACTGAACCACACGCGACCAGCTCGGCCATCTGCCGAGCTGGACCAGTCCATTTCGGCGGATGGCCGAGCTGGATCCAGCTCGGCATCCGCCCATCTGGATCAGTCCAGTTCGGCGGATGGCCGAGCTGGATCGATCACGCGACCAGCTCGGCATCCGCCGATCTGGATCAGTCCAGTTCGGCGGATGGCCGAGCTGGACCGAACACGCGACCAGCTCGGCCAGTTCGGCGGATGGCCGAGCTGGAACGATCGTGCTGTCTTCAACCCGTCCTCGCAGTTCCCCCCTTCGGGACTAGAACGAACCTGCTTTTGTTTCATTTTGATCGGAGTCACCAATGGAACTTTACGATCTAAAAATCGCAAGAACTCGGTCTCTCGAATTACATTCGGATTGATCGTATAAAACGGTAACGGTTAGCTGAACACTTCGAATTGCCTACGCTATACGAGGAATTTGAATGTGGTTTGAAATCAACGTCGTTTCGAAAGCGCTTTTTTTATAAAATCGTAAAAACGCCTAAGTCGGAAAACGGCCCGAAAGGGCCCAGAACGAGACTAAGACCCCAAGTACGATACTATATCAAATCAAGCCAAATCGTTATGACAGTCTTTTGTTATGCAGGAGAAGATAAATGTCAAGTTTGGAGGATAAATGTGAAGTTTCCAAAGATAAACACGAAGATCGAAGGAAAATGGAATATTTCCACGAAGCGATAAACTCGACCAAGGGCAGAAATGGAAAGAGCAAAACGCCTCTAGGAGGAGTATATAAGGACGTCGAGGTTAAAGAGGCAAGGGGACAATTCTTTTACTCTTAGAACTCTCTGCACTTAGAAACTTTAGGCATTATTCTCGACATGTTATGTTTCTATGACTGACACCCGATTACCAGACGAACTCGCACATGCAGTTCGATCTCTTGGTTCACTCTTTCAATCGAACTACGTTTGGCTTGATGCTCAAAAGGGGTACGTAGGAAGCCTTTCATAAGGTTCAGTCCGAAATCAATCAAAACATATTTCGTATCTTTTTCTTCTTCTGTTATCGAGCTGCGACTCAACTAGGTTTAAGGTTTTTAGGTTGCTAGAACTAGGTAATTCGCTGACAGCTCTTGCGGCCGAAGCTTTTATAATCTCTTGTCATGATCGCAACGCTCTTACGCGGATTCGAAATAAGATCTACATTTTCTATAAATTCTGTTTTTTGTTATCTTTTCACATTTTCTGCATTTATTTGGTCACTTGTCGTTGGCTCTCGCTGAGTATCCGGACCTCAGGGAAAGTTAGGGTTTTATTACTTTCCTCCGGTTACGAAAATCGACGGTGCGAATTTTGATTCCTACAAACTGAGCCGAACCCGACCTGATAATTAGTATAACCCGAACAGAACTTATGAACATAACTCCGAAAATCCGAAAATCCGAAAATCGAATCAACTGAACTGAAACCGACGGGCCCCCAAATATAATCATGATTTCTTTCTATTAATCACATGAATATAACACTACGGAAATAAATTAATTAAAATGTGACGTGTAAGTCTAAAAGTTTTAAAATAGAATTATTATTAATTACATCTATAATAATTCAAATTTTAACTTACAAATAAACATCCCGCACGTAGGGCGGACCAAACCTAATATATATATAAATGTAAAATCAGTTCCTTAGTTATTATTCGTAACAGATAATATTTTTTTCCCACCAAGTTATATATGAATAACTTCATACCACATACAAACATGTACGGGCCCACTTAATTTTTTGTAAAGAAAACATTTTTTTTAATAGTATTGATATTTTCTTTTTGGGTTGGATGAACAAAACCCATAAGCTATCTTTTGATGCTTCATTAGTTAGTTTTTTGTTTTCTTTGAAGTGCTTCCATCTCATATTTAGTGGTTCTTTTGATGCATTACTAATAAGCAATCAATACTATTAATACAGAAGCAATTTTTATCTACATACGAATAGTCTAGGTTGAACCATTATTTTTAATTATCTTTTCTATTATTTCTACTTTATAACTAATTTAATTATTATTAAATATACATCATGCCTAGAATTAAGGAACTAAGTAACTAATCTATTATTTTTTTAACTAATGAATTCAATTTATATTAATACTAATTTAAAATAACTAATCAATCATATTTTATTTATTAACAAAATAAATAATGATATATACCTAATAATTCGTCTATATATAATTGTACATTAATCCAAATAAAAGAAATAAATTCTTCAAAACTCTCACCAAATATATAAAATATAATTCTTATATAATCCAAATAAAAGAAATAAAATTTTCAAAACTCTCACCAAATATATAAAAATATAAATTTTGTAGTTAAAGTATTAAAATTAAATGTACATATATATAAATATAAATATAAATTAATATATATATATATATATAAATATTAGTAGTTAGCTACTATTAATATTTAATATATGATGGAAAATGTTATTATTAATATTTTTATGAGTATAGTTTTTACAGGTTATTCGAACATACACTTAATATATTTATCAAATATAAAAAAATTCAACAAACATATTAACACAATTAGATCATAAGACATTACATTAAAAGCAAAATTAATTTAAATAAATAAATGATTATATTCTTTTGTAAACATAAATCACTAAATTGTAATCGACGTATATGAATTGTTGATGCTCAAATCTATTCCTCTCTTTTTAGTATGCATCCTCTCAAATATTGATTCATTACGCTTATAATAAAATGAAAAATTAATTTGACTAAAAATTTGTATAGCTAACTTTTGTAATTGAAGCATCATATTAATAGTATATCTGCTATTCATCTAAACATTCATAAATATATATTAGAATACTAAAAATATAAATAAGTAAAATTGGACTACATATCATGCATGTCACCTATCGGTTCAATCGGTAGCCGGGTTCCGGGTTTTAGCGAGTTTTTTTTGTGGGTTTTATAGAATTTTTAAATTTCGAGTTTTTCTTAAAAACCAAACCGAAATACATATTGAGTCCCGGGTTTTCAGGTTTAACTGTGGATCTGGGTCGGATTTCAAAACACTGAATATAATGTTTCATTCGTAACAATTAAATGTAGATACAAATTTAAATCAAATAAATTTAATTTGCTCGGAAATAATCTCGCGGATCAAAATCTAGTGATTTATTGTTAGACAATTCTTTCAACTAGCCATTTTTAAATTTTTGTCACGCAAATAACCTCAAAAAATAAAATGATCAAAATAGGCTTTTTAATTTTGAAAATTTTAAAATTTATTTTTTATTTTTAAAAATTTGAAACCATCCCAAAACCCAACCCTTTACTCTAAACCCTAAATCTTAAGGGTATAAATGCATATTTACCCTTCAATAAAACCTCTTTTGGTCATTTATTTTTCTTTCGGTGAATCAATTTTTTGTGAAAATAAATTAAAAAACTGAGAGAATTTCTCAATATTGTTTACAAGAATATTTAAAAGGTTTGATACAAATTGTAGAAGAAATATTTGAGTATAAAGATTACAAACTTAAGCCTTCCGAAAACAATGAACGAGTGAGTTTCCGAGTTTTGTAATACAATTCTCTTAATACTATCTAACTACTAAAGCGGCAGGGACAGCTCAAGATTCAAAAACCTTAATTTTCATCATCACCTTTGTCCAAAGAAGAAGATAAGAAGCTCAATATGAAACCATCCAAATCTCCTTCAAGAACTGAGTCAGGATCAGAGACTTCGTAGTTTGTTCTCAGATCCTTCACCATTCTGTATGGCTGCAAAAACAAAGAATACTCAGCTCGTTTTCAGCTAATATAAACTCAGATCACAGCAGAAACGAGTGAACTTGGTATCACGTACATGAAGAACATAAGTTCTTATCTGATTTCCCCAGCTGATCTCGGTTAGTGATTGTGTATGTTGCGCATTCATTGCTGTCTGACGAGCCATTTCTAGTTGGTCTAGTCGTGACTGTAGCACTGCCATTGCTGAAGCCTTGTTCATATGCTGCGACCTGGATACCAAAGTCAAAGATTGTGCATAAAAAAAACAAAATGAACCAAAGCAAAAACGAAGCATAAAGACCAGACCTTTCATTCTGACAAGTTGCTGTTATGCCAGTTGGTATGTGAATGATTCTTACAGCACTGTCCGTCGTGTTAGCATGCTGTCCACCAGCTCCTCCAGAACGGAACCGCTCTATCCGGAGATCCGAGTCATTGATCTGCACTCGGGTCGACCCGTCACCTAGAATCGGAATCACCGCAACCGCAGCAAACGATGTGTGCCTTCGTTTTCCACTATCAAACGGTGATATACGCACCAGCCTATGAACTCCAACTTCTGCTTTCGCATATCCATAAGCGTATTCACCATTCACTTTGATTGTCGCACGCTGTTCAAGACATTAGATCAAAATTATAGATTTGGCCAATTGCCCTTAAACAAAAGAGACTTAGCAGTGAACCAAAGCCTGATAACTTCTTGTGTTAGTCTAGTGCAAGTGGATTGTAGTAATAGCTGTATGGAACCTATCAGATTCATGTAATACAAATGCAGGATTAAACATCAAACCTTGATTCCTGCCATCTCCCCAGGCATTTCGTCGACCACAGCGACAGAGAATTTGCGTCGTTGAGCCCATGTTTTGTACATGTCCATTACCATTGATGCCCAATCGTTGCTCTCGGTTCCTCCAGCTCCAGCTTGAACCTATTCCAATAAAGCCTTTTTAATAAGATGTCAGAGATAAAGAGAACTCTAATGTCTCTTTTTTCACCTCGATGTAGCAGGAACAATGATCATTCTCAGCAGATAATAAAGCCTCAAGTTCTTTCTCTTTTGAAACCCTTCTCATTTCCATCAATGCACTCATAGTTTCCTGCAGTAATAATCATGGTTTCAGCAATAACAATCATGAATGACTATGAAGCCATATTAACAATTCAGAAAACACATGACTAGAAACTCCCACCGATTCTAACTCCGAGTCCTTCTCCTCTTTAGCTAGTTTTAACATGTCAATGTGTTCAAGCAACTCTCTCTCAAACGTCATAACGCCTTTCATTTTCCCTGTGAGCGAACCGTGCTCTCGGCTTATCTTACCAGCATGAGTTGGATCATCCCAGAGATGAGGCTTATTCAACTCGACAGATAACATTCTAAGCCTCACCAACAGTTTTTTCCACTGCCAAAGAAAAAACCATAACAAAAACTTGAATAGTGTAATATATATTTACATAGAACATACATCCAAACTCAATTCAATAGTGTAAAGTTTCAGTTTTTTTTTTTAATAACCTGCAAGCGTCTCTTGATGACTTGAATGGACTGTGCAATTGCTGCAGCGTGGCTCTTCCAATCACTCTCGTTTTCGTCTAAAATCGGCCATTGGTTAGCTATGATTCGTTCCACCGTAAGTCGGTCACAAGTCGAAGCAACATGTACAGCTTCTGAGCTCAATGGTCGAGTCGTGGAGACGAAATTGCTTCTGGAAAAAGCCAAGTTGCTAATTTTTCTAGATCCGAATCCAGAAGATGTAGTTTTGAAGCTTCTTGCTGAATCTGAGGAGAACCCAGAAGCCGAATCTGAATCTGCAAACGCGTGGGAGAAAATACTTGCGATTTTGATTACATGGGTTTTCCAGAGTAGGACAGCTCTGCTTCGTGATCTATTGATGATCAACGATGACATTTCCCTCTGTATCGAATTTTTGATTCTTGCTTTGTCAAGAGTAGGGTTTTCTTTGTGGTTTTTGAGCTGGCTGAAACGGTCCCGTTTAGAAGAAACCGCAACCAGAGATTCCCAAGCCGAACCGAATCATGCTTGAAACAATCGAACCAAATTAATCTGTTACTTTCTGCTTATTTAACCAACTGAAGTTTACTAAAATTTTGATATTTGAGCTTTATTTAGAAACCAGACCGAACAAAACCGAGTTTTAACAAAAATTGGAAACATAATACACAAAAAAGAAAACCGAAGAAACCAAGAGGAGAGAACTAACATTCCAATGTCTGCTTCTCCTCTTCTCCTTCGAAACCTCTTCTCAGCTAACAAAATACTTATAAAACCCTATTTCGCCAACTCCGTCAAAGCCATGGAAGCTCGACACGATCTCCCCATAACCAGTCTAGATTACCCTAAACCCATTTCCGCTCCGCCCCCTCCGATCTCGAAAGACATTGAACTCAAAAGAGCCATTGAAGCTTCTTCAAATTCGAGTCTCTTGAATCTTACAAGAGACTATGTGTTATACGAAGACGAATGGCTCATGGCCGTAAATAAGCCAAAAGGTGTCTACTGCGAATCTGTTCTTTCCTCTGCTCCTAAGATCATCGTTGGTGAGTAGATCTCAAATTACTTGTGAAAATTATCTAAAATCAATTTTTCTTCCGTAATTGATCTGTTTTATTTTCTTCTCAGATTCATCGAATGAGTTTCATCTCGCGAATAGATTAGACCGTGACACTAGCGGAGTTATGCTCATAACTAAATCTCATAAAGTCGCTGCTAAGCTCGTTAAAGCGTTCACAGAACACAAGATTCGCAAATCCTACATTGCTCTCTCCATCGGACCATCACCAAACTGGAGCAAGATCACGGTTAAGTCAGGACATGGACGCTCCAAACACGGAGCTTGGCGCGTTTACGCTGCCTTGGACGTTGGTAGGGTCTTACCAGGAGGATCATTCGTTAGAGACATGGAAACAACATTTGAAGTTGTATCCGTGAACGGCGAAAAAAACACCAACACCGAACCTTCTGAATCAGAAAGTATAATTGTTGTCGAGGGCGAACCAGAATTGAGTTGTGTCGGAGACGATGTTGTTGTGGTAAGGGCGTTCCCACAAAGTGGTCGGACGCATCAGATTAGGTTACATTGTCAGTATCTTGGGATTCCGATTAGAGGAGATGTTAAGTATCATGGGATGTATGAATGGAATGGGAGAGCATCCGAGGGTCATGAGCTTCATGCTGAGAGTTTGTCGTTGGATCATCCTGTTACAGGTGATCCTCTTGTTATCCAGGCTCCTCCTCCGTGTTGGGCTGCCGGAGATGTTTAATGTAACAGTTTAAATTTGAATGATTACTGCCAAGATTTCGACAGTCAGCAAGATCACATAATCTTCTTCCACAATCCTGATTCTTTTTCAAGTACACTTATGTTCATATGTTTTATGATTTCAATCCTTATTTTTTTGTCAACTTCAGGAATTTAAATTAAAAGGTATGATGAGCCAAACCAACAAAGCACGTAATTAAACGGTACTGAACTATTCTACCTCTACGAGCCAAACAATGTGCATTAATGTTGAAAGTATATGGAATAAATAGACTCCAAAAACTTATCATGGTAGTTTTGATGAGTATAATGGTTGCAATCTCTGGTCCTGCAGG
Organism: Brassica oleracea var. oleracea; assembly: GCF_000695525.1. Taxonomy (NCBI): domain Eukaryota; kingdom Viridiplantae; phylum Streptophyta; class Magnoliopsida; order Brassicales; family Brassicaceae; genus Brassica; species Brassica oleracea. The sequence continues at coordinate 9,932 of NW_013617816.1, forward strand.
CATTACTACTCTTTAACAGGGTTCAGCTCAATTATTTGCGAACAATATTAGCGAAAAGTTGAAAACTATCATACTAGTGTTTGAAGCTGTGTTTACAAGGAGAGTTCCTATCAAAGGTTTCAACCAAAATGGTACGAGGAATATAGCCATTTAGGTGAAGTAAAACAAAATCTTTGCGACAAGAAAAATATTTCTCATTCTTGATGACCAAATGCTTATCTCTGAAACACACAAAGTAAGCAAATATGGTAACAAATGATGCAGAAAAATAGAAAAGCAGCTACATTCTTGTATCTATTGGGGGACCGAGGGATTATTGATATGGGAATTAGAAGAGCAGCTACAGTGGAGGAAGCAGTTCTGAGAGTTAGGAGAAGAAGATGGTATTGCGCGGCTGTTTTGAATGATATTGAAGCTGATCTCACTGCGCTTCAAGGGCACATTGGCAATAAAATGGAGGATACAAATCTGTGGAAACATGAGTCAGGATTTAAATCAAATTTCTCAACATTTGAGACTTGGAGGATGGTGAGAGAAACAAGAACTCAATGTGACTGGGTTAAAGACATTTGGTTCTCCCAGGCTACTCCCAAGTTCTCGTTTATAGCATGGTTAGCGATGTTGGACACAATGCCAACAATGGACAGAGTCTCGCGTTGGAACCAAGGAGTTGATACTATATGTGTGTTGTGTAAGAATGCTCATGAGTCAAGAGACCATCTATTCTTTGAGTGCTCATTTACCTCTCAGGTATGGGAACATCTGGTTAAGGGGATTCTGAGTAATGATTACACAAAAGACTGGCATGAAGTTGTGCAATTGATAACTGATTCTTCCATGGAAAAGAAAAAGCTATTTTGTATTCGTTATGCTTTTCAGGCGGCTGTTAATACATTATGGAGGGAAAGAAACAAAATAAAGCATGATGACAAGCCGATGTTGTTGCATGCACTAAAGAAGATGTTAGATAAAGGGATCAGAAACAAACTAAGCTTGGTGAAAGCAATAAGGGGAAAGGGTATGGAAGAGGTGTTGCAATTTTGGTTTAGTACAAGATTATGAATATTTTTTGGAGATAGGAGTCTAAGTGGTAGAAGGAGTCAGTTTTTATACAAAGGTGCACATGATGTAAGAAGTTTTTTTTTTTGATGAATAAAAATTTAACATTCATTCAAAAAAAATATAGTAATAGCAGCCACGTCAGCAAACCAGAGCACGTGACACTATATAAAGCTTTCTTCTTTCTCCAGACTTTGTCTGTTTCTCAATTGAAGTTTCTTGGAGAAATGATTCATTTTGTTTGAAGATCTTTTCTCAATTCACGGTCTTCTACATTTGGATTGTGGATTGTTGTTTTATGAACGACAATTCAATTCAATAACAAAATCATACAATTATCGTTATCAGTGGTATCAGACCCGTCGCATCTCTGGTCTTCAATGGTGTTTCCAGTTACTTTATTCCATGGATTTCACCGTTGGAAGATCAGTTTGCTCGTGATGATTACTCAGATTTGAAAAAAATGGCTTTAGATGTGTATCTAATCGGCGGTGAAGCAAAATCATACATTCAAGAACGTCATGGGTTCAAATATTTTGAAACTTGGGATGATCTAAGGAGTAGTTTGATTCTGAAGTTTGGTGAACTGATATATGGTCTTTTTGGCATCTTATATATATATGTTTTCCAATTGGTTTTCAAGTCATTATCGAGTCGTCCTAGTCCTTTTCGAGTCATTACAGGTCTGGAGTTGCATTGGATTGGAGATAGACCAGCTGGAACAAAAAGGACAGAACACAATGCAATCTGGAGATTTTCACGCGGAACAGTCTGAGTGACTGTTCCCGATAGAGGAGCAACCCAAGTGACTGTTCTGGATAGAGCAGAGCAACCCGAGTGCCTGTTCCAGCGGCAGAGATTTTTAAGGACACTACAAGTCATTACGGGATTTGCCATAATTATCCCATCTTTTTCTCCCAGCCGCCTGTGGCTTCCAGAAAACTTCTTTTTCTATTTTTCTATATTTTACTACGCTATTTTTCGAGAAAAAACCAGACCTTAGAGTTGGAGACTGGATATTTTGCTACTTTGTAAAGGGAGAAGGCCATCTCTCTCAATTTATCTCTCTCACCGTAGAAAAGAACCACCTGAACCCTTATTCTATTTTATCTACACATGTTTTATTCAGTCTGTGTCTTTGTGTTTTCTCTGTTCATGGCTCAGTAGTCAACTTGCTTAGTCTAGGGTGTTAGGGTGTTAGATCCGTGAGCTTGACATAAATAAGTTATAAATCGATTGTCTTCATTCACTGTTGTTCTTAAGGCTTGCATCAAGTTAACCACTTAGTGCCTGATTCTAGGTTTAATCTATTCATCAAAAGTGTTATAGGTAGCTAGACATAACTTGAATGAGCATCATATCCCTAACCAGCGAAAGTAGATGTTAGGGTATTTTGTGAATAGATCGGACTTGATCTTAATGTTTCTCATCGCATCTCAGTCCAAATGACAGTTTAGGTACTGAGATCGATTGACAAAAGGTGAAGCACCACGACAGTGGGCTGATCTATCTTAAGTGATTCGAGTTCTAGACTGGTCTTTAATCGAACTTGAATTATTGTTTGGCTCACACTTGTTTAACACCCGACCAAACCACCCTAGGTTAGCATTTTAATCATCTAAAAGCTTTAATTAATCTTATTACTTGTTTGTTACGAAACCTTAATCTCAAATCCCCATCATTGTTTTAGCTAAGTATTGATCCCATAAAGATAAAGTGTAATCGTTGGTCTCTGCGGATTCGATCCTAAAATGCTACATCGACATACCATTTGATTGTGGTAGTGTGCACATTAGGTTAATTGGTGTGTGTATACACGTAATATCATCAACATGACGATCCGGAACAGATCAGATTGGAGGCAGAGAGGGACAAGTCGGTTCTGAATGGGCGAGATACAGAGACTATAAATAGCACCGATGCGACTCAAGAAGTGAAGGAGCACATCGTGAATCTTGAACCAAACGAGATGCATCAAGAAGAATTGTAGAGGATGGATTTGACCATCCCACAAGGCCCGAGGAATAGGAGTCTGAAAGCTTTAATTAATCTTATTACTTGCTTGTTACGAAACCTTAATCTCAAAACGCCATCATTGTTTTAGCTAAGTATTGATCCCATAAAGATAAAGTGTAATCGTTGGTCTCTGTAGATTCGATCTTAAAGTGCTACATCGACATACCATTCGATTGTGGTAGTGTGCAAATTAGGTTAATTGGTGTGCGTATACACGTAATATCAATTTGGCGCCGTTGCCGGGGACCATCTTTTTACCTTTATTTTTCGGTTATTTATTTAGTCTAATACCTCTAACTTGCTCTATCCTTTTTGTTGTAACTAATGTTCCAGGTGTATGACAAGTAGACATACTCGGAGAAACGCACAAGGAGAATTGGTTACACTTACCAACCAGGAGCTAGCAAGGTTAGAAAGATCAAATCGTCAACAGTCAAGGCAAACCGACACCACTATGGGTGATCACGCCAATCAGGATGATCTCACTGCTGCAATGGCACACATGCAGCAGCAGATGCAACAGTTGCAGCAGACCATTCAAG
>NW_013617816.1:13670-16867 GCF_000695525.1 Brassica oleracea var. oleracea
CCACCCTGCACCAGGCAGGACTTCGAGATCAAGCCTGCTTTGATCGGTCTAGTACAGAGAAAGGTGTTCTCTGGTCTCTCTACAGAAATTCCAATGGAGCATATTGAGAGCTTCGAAAAAGTCTGCAGTTTCACTCGCGCGAATGGTGTTCCACCAGATTACATCACGTGCATGTTATTCCCATTCTCTCTTGATGGAAAAGCTGCACGGTGGTTGAACTGTCTCCCTACCGGCTCTCTCACTTCGTGGGAACAGGTCCGATCAGCATTCTTCAGCCATTTCTACTCTAAGGCGAGAACAACTGCATTGAGGAACAAGATCACCTCCTTCAGACAGCTCACTGATGAGCCTTTCTGCGACGCATGAGAGCGTTTCAATGACTATCGCAGAGAATGTCCTCACCATGGATTTGATGATGACTACCTCTTGGATATGAGGGGGTTGACTGGGAATTTCAGAGTGCTATGAACTCTGCCAGCAATGGAGACTTTATGACTCAGACCACTGATGGAGCGTTTAAGCTGATTGAGAACATGGCTGCTAGCTTAGCTAATAAGAAAGAGGAGAGTGATTGCTCTAAGAAAGGGAACAGTTCTGACACCCGGAAGATAGATGGGCTGACTGCCAAGGTTGATCAGCTACTAAAAAACAACCAAGGGCACGTCTTCAGCATGGAGCAAGCTACGGCCGAGCAGATCCAGAACCAGAACCAGCGACAATCGCAGAGCAATCGGCAAGCTGTTCCAGCTACCGAGAACAATCAACCAGATGAGCTGAAGGGTCTGGGTATGATGATGCAACAGCTGTTGCAGGGTCAGCAGGTTCAGGCCAAGGCGTTGAATCAGGTGACCACAGAAATCGACACCAGGATTGGTAACATGTTCACTAAGCTGAATGCCAAGTATGAGACTCTTACAATCCACATAAGAAAGATCGATGTTCAGCTTGCTCAAACAGTTGAGAGTGTCAAGAGGCAACAGTGGACGCTCCCTGGAAAAATTGATAAAAATCCTAGGACTGAGCACTGTAATGCAATAGAGCAGCCGTTCGCTGAGACTGTTCTAGGCGCAGAAGATAACACAGAGCAGTCTGCTAGCTCTGGAGCGACTGCTCCTAGCGAACATGCTGAGACTTTACCAGTGCGAGTCTATGTTCCTATGGTTCCCTATCCAACTCCACCTAAACATCTGATGGATCCTATTAGGGCAGAGCAACTGGCTGGATTTAGGAAGATGGTAAGAAGGCTTCCTCAAAAGATATAATTTGAACATGCTTGGGAGATTCGGCCATTTCATATGTTCTTCAAAAATTGCAGAGAATCTCAGGAGGAAATCAAGACACTCTTTACTGAAGCAATAACATCATCGCAGAAGGTACTTCCTAAGGTTGATGACCCTGAAAAGTTTGTTTTTCCTTGTTCCATTGCTGGAGTGGAATTCAAGGAAGCTCTTTGTGATTCTGGGTCTAGTGTGAACCTTGTCTCAAAAGCGATTGTAGACGAGCTGGGCATTGTTGATGTTCAAGTGAAGCTGGCCTTTGCGAACTCTTCCATGGCAGTCCCTTATAGAACCATTCGCAATCTTCCTGTCCAGGTTGGGGACTGTGTGCTCCATACCGAATTTCAAGTTGTTGAGATGAGGAACGATCATGAGATGCCTTTGATCTTTGGAAGATCATTTATGGCTACAGTGGGAGCAATCGTCGACATGCCTAATAAGAGAGTTTCCTTCTCCAACATTAACAAGAAGGTTTTCTACAAGGCTGTCCCAACCAGATCACAAATCCGATACGCCTCTTGCATCTCAATGGTTAGTGGAGAACAACTGGAAATTGTTCCTAAGAAGGAGCTTGGTAAAAAGGGTGAGATCAAAGAAGTCCTGGATGGAGATCCTCACATTGATACCAAGAAACTCAATGCGAATGTAAAGCTGAATGAAAAAGTTCAGAAGAAAAGGGTCAAGGATGATCCTATGATGACTTTGATACCTCGCTTGTGTGATGAAAAATCCACTGAGTATGAGGTAAAGTGCAAGGGTACCCCTAAACCTTTCTCTAAAGTCAGAGTAATTCTCACACATGAACTAAAAGGAGAAGCTACTGTGAAAGGGTTGTTGAGCAAAGTTTTGAAGCTGAACATGTCTGATTGTGGAGCTTGTTTTGGAACAAGCCCTCATGCTCAACCCGACTGATCCCAGTCACCAAGTCAAGCTAGTGCCTTAAACCAAGCGCTTGGTGGGAGACAACCCACTGGTAAGTGTAAATATAACTTGGTTTTGTTTTTGGTTTTGTTTACTTATTTTTCGTTTTAGTTTATTGAGTTTCAGGTCTAAAAGCAGAAAAATCCAAGATACTTAAAAATTATGGGTTGCTGAAGGAGCGACTGCTCCAGGCGGAGATCTTGCGATGGAACACCCAGAATTTTCGTGGAGCGTTTGCTCCACTCAGGTAAGTATCTCATAAAAAAATGTTTATTCTTGTTTTTACCTTCTCTCTGATTTATTTTCACACCAGGGACGTTGTGAAGTAAGTCTGGGGGAGGGTTTTTGTCGTTTACTAACTCGTTTCTTTCTTTTGTTTTTCTTTTGAGTCAGTTTGAGTCAGTTTTTATGATTGAGTCAGTCAAAACTTTGTGGGAATTAGGACCTTGTTCTGTGTTGATCACTGACCACCTCGTGCTTTAGTTATCTTATTCAGTGACCTTAGCAGTGGCGAAAGACACACATATGGACCTGGAACACCCTTACATATCTCACTTGATTCTCCAGAAGTTCTCAGCCGATCAGGTTACACTGGGTAGACTTAACTCCACCTAACTTGAACCTAATCTTGACTGAAATTCTTCTTGTTATGGGCATTAGATCAGGGAAACGAGAACAAACTCAGGACTCCTTATCCTTTTTATCCATCTTGCTGATCCTGAGTGGCTAGCTCATCTTTAGCTAGTTCCCACCCTGCACCTTAGCCTTTATTCCACCTTCATGCATTTGTTTTTCAGTGTCATATGTGCAGATATGTGAAAAAAGGTCGGAGAGGAAAGGATCAACGCAGCCTCATACTCGTTACTGCTGCAGAAATTCAGTCAGAAAGGAGAACAAGCAGATTAAGGGAGCAACCGCTCCATAAACAATGAACTACGCAAGAGCAGGGGTGGAGAACCAGAATGGTTGCGAAATCAGAACCACCAGTGGCACTCAGAA
>NW_013617816.1:16891-17457 GCF_000695525.1 Brassica oleracea var. oleracea
TCATAATATCAGTCTTCAAAAAAAAAAAAAAAAGAACCAAAATAAGGTGATGGAGAAGGGGGAGAAATCAAAGAAACATGAGCCACTGGGAGGATCGAGCAAAGGAGTGGGTACCAAAAGGAAAGTGGAACGCAGAACAATCAGTTGCATGTTCCGTCATCAGAACAGTCGCACCAGATAGAGCAAAAACGAGTAGAGGCTGTGGACATCAATGGATCTATCCTCTCTTGCCATTTTGTGCGATATCCTGCATCCTCTTCAATGAAATGGTAGCCCCTAAACACTTTTAACTCCAACATTAAATAGCCTGTTTCACACCTAGACCGTCTACCCTGAATGATGTCTGTGATGATAAGCTCACGCTACTCTTAAATGAATGCAGGGAATTTTGTCTCGATAGTGTTGCTTTTTCAGGTTTGAGATGAAGAGTATGAAGCCGATTTTTGAACAGCAGTCAGTGGGGTTCCGGTAAGGCTGTATTGTCCTAGTTTTATTGCTTGTATGGTTCAGAGATTCGTTGTTAAAGTATGGTTGCTGAGAATAGGAGAGTTCTCACACTTTCAAAC
>NW_013617817.1:0-301 GCF_000695525.1 Brassica oleracea var. oleracea
TCTAATCAGACCAGGATGAATCCCGATGTAAGAAGCTGTATTTGGATGTTTATAGTAGTGGAGAATCACCAGGAAGTGGAATAATTTTCATAGGAATTAGGATGAAGAAGTTATCTCACTTTCAAATCAGGTGATCCCAGTTTTCCTGTTTGGGAATATGACAACTTCCTCGTCATTCTAATCAAACCAGGATGAATCGCGATGTAAGTAACTGTATTTGGATACATAAAGTAGTGGACTATCACCAGGAAGTGGGATAAATCTCATAGGAATTAGGATGAAGAAGTTATCCCACTTTCAA
>NW_013617817.1:986-3428 GCF_000695525.1 Brassica oleracea var. oleracea
GGAGCTTGCATATGCTGGCTTACTTGATTCACAGCAAAGCAAATGTCTGGCCGTGTGATGGTTAAGTATATCAGCTTCCCCACAAGCTTTCTATACAGCTTTGGATCATAGAACAGCTTGCTATCTTCTAGCTCCCCCTCACGTGGAACCTTATACCCATCCTCAATGGGCATTTTGGTTGTTTTCCCTCCATAAGCACCAGCATCCTTCAAGAGATCCAATGCATACTTTCTTTGAGAGATACACAATCCTTCCTTTGATCTACATTACTCAATCCCAAGGAAGTACTTCATCTCTCCCAAGTCCTTTATATCAAAGACTGACTTCAGGAATTCCTTGGTGGCTTTGATTCCTTCCTTATCACTGCCTGTTATGATGATATCATCATCCACATACACAAGCAGAACAATGATTCCTGATGGAGTAATAAGGGTAAAGAGGGTGTGATCAAGCTCTGACTTCCTGAAGCCTCTCCCATTCAGTGTTGTGCTTAGCTTGTTGTACCATGCTCTAGGTGATTGTTTTAACCCGTAGATGGCTTTCTTAAGTATGAGCACATTCCCTGGCTTCACCATTCCTTCAAGACCCGGAGGTGGGAGCATATAGACCTCATATTCTAGCTCTCCTTGGAGGAAGGCATTCTATACATCCATTTGCCAAAGATCCCACCCAAGGTTAGTCGCCACTGATAGTACTATCCGGATGGTGTGGAGCTTTGCAACTGGAGCAAAGGTATCAATGTAGTCTTCTCCATAGGTCTGAGTAAAACCTCTTGCCACCAGCCTTGTCTTGCGCCTGTCTATCTTCCCATTGGGTAGATACTTAATGGTGAAGATCCATTTGCATGACACAGCTCTCTTCCCTTTAGGACAGGAGCAAAGGTATCAATGTAGTCCTCTCCATAGGTCTGAGTAAAACCTCTAGCCACCAGCCTTGTCTTGCGCCTATCAATCTTCCCATTAGGTAGATACTTGATGGTGAAAATCCACTTGCATGATACAGCTCTCTTTCCCTTAGGCAACTCACTTTCATACCATGTATCATTCTTGACCATGGCATCAGCCTCAGCATTGACTGAATCCCTCCATTCTTGAATGAGCATAGCCTCTTCATAGCTTCTTGGTACATAGCTCTCATCTAAGCTCACCATGAAAGCACAATGCTCTTCTGGATACTTAGCAAAGGAACACACGGCTTGGGAAGGATGCTCCACATCCTGAGCATTGTAGTACACTCTCGTGTTTACCCAGTTGGAAGGGTCCCTCTTCTCCTGTGTGCTTCTTCTCAAAGGCACCACCACTTGTTCCTCAATAGGTTCTTCTTGAATCTGGTTTTCTTCTCCAGCTTCTTGACCTTCATTCTATTGAGATTAGATGAGGATATGAGGAAGGAAGACCTATGGGAACTGGTTAAGCTTGGGGAGTTAAGGCATAGCATGGACGAGCCATCCGTACCAGGCCGTACAGAAGCCGTACTAGGCCGTACAAAGGGAGGAGGTAACTCGATCATGGTGAAACAAAGTTACCCGAATAACTTTGTATGATGGGAAGAAGCTTTGGTCACTTAGGCAAAGTGAGCAGACCGTTGAGAGTGGATAAGGAAGGGAGAAGGAGCGTGTGACAGACTGTCATGGACTGGAAGGATAAGGCATAAAGCAAAAGATGCCTCACACACGCGGATGCTCCTATTGGATACTTTCAAATGAGCGCTCCCCTTATGAATTGACTTCATATGCTTGTATACCGAAACCCTAGTGTCTTCTCTTTACTATATATTGTATCTCAATCTCATTAATGAAGATTAGACAGTTCTAAACAATCTTTCTCTTTACTCATTTCACTATGATTCTCCATTAGTCTCTAAGTAGTCTCTTAATCTCTTATTCTCCTTCTCTAATCCTTTCTAAACTCAGATAATCTTTTACATTCTTAAAAGTTATATGGTATCAGAGCCAGGTTGATTGCAATCTGAGTTCGTGAGTGATTCTCTTAAGGATTCAAGTTTGAAACTTTAAGAGAACAAGTGAGTGTGTTTTGAGAGTTTCTTGAGAGTTCAAAAGCTCAAGGTGTTTTGTGTGTGTCTTGGTGATCCGTGGGAGGTTCATTTGAAGACTTAAGAGTGAATCTGTGTTCTAGAGAGCAGCGTGGGTTCTCAGTACAAGATCTAACTGGTTGTTCAAGCTGTAGACGTCAAGCTGTTCAAAATGGAGAGTGGTATGAAGATGAAGGTCGCAGTGACATTCAAAGGAAGCAACTACCTAGTCTGGTCTAGGATGGTGAAGACTGCTGTGGGAAGCAAGGGTTTGTGGAAGCATATCACATCTGGTGAGTCTCCAATGGCGATTACTCAGGAGGGTGACACCGAGAGCCCCGAGGAGAGTGTTGTAGAGAAATGGCAACAAGAAGACATGATGGTGATGTCAGTCCTTCATGCCTCTTTGGA
>NW_013617817.1:7000-7307 GCF_000695525.1 Brassica oleracea var. oleracea
GGCTCAATGGGTTTGTTTGGAGGCAAGGGAGACTTATCTCTTGCAAATGCTGCGCAATCTGACCGGGAAGAGCCTCCACAAGCCAACAAAGCTGGGTACAACAAGTATGAGGATAGGAAGTTCAATGGGAATTGTGATCATTGCAAGAAGTATGGGCACAAGAAGAGTCAGTGCTGGATACTCCATCCCCACTTGAAGCCGGCTAAGTTCCTGAAGGAGAAAGAGGCAAAAGCTCACATGACTGAAGGATCAAGCGGAGCAGGGCCATCTAACCGAGGAACTGAAGTGGAGAAAATGGAAAGGCTTT
>NW_013617817.1:7482-17436 GCF_000695525.1 Brassica oleracea var. oleracea
TTCTTTGATTACTAGAACTATAGAAATGACTCCCAATGTGGCTAAGATTGCTAGGATTGATAGTAAGACTGGAATTGAGCATTGCATTGATAGAAATGCTAGGATGAATGCATATAGATCACAAATTAACATCTGCCATAGTGCTAGTAATACATCCAAACCATTGATTATAGATTCAGGTGCATCTCATCATATGATTAGTGACACCAACCTGATAAAGGATATAGAACCTACTAATGGATGTGTGATGATTGCAAATGGAGATAAGATACCTATTAAGGGAATAGGAAACTTAAAGCTATTTGATAAGAACACTAGAGCATTTTATATTCCGGAATTCACATCAAATCTACTTTCAGTTAAGAAATGCACGACTGATTTGAATTGCAATGTTATATTCATTCCTAATGATGTGAAGTTTCAGGATATTGAGAGCAGCCAGTTGATTGGAAAAGGAGTTACAAAGGGAGACTTATACATGCTTGAGAAGCTTAATTCTGTTTCCAATCATAACTGCTCATTTACTTCTGCTTCTAGTTTGAATAAAAATGCAGTGTGGCATGCTAGATTAGGTCATCCCCATGAGAGGGCTTTAAACTTAATGTTACCAGGTGTGGTTTTTGAAAATAATAAGTGTGAGGCTTGCGATTGAAAGCAGCCAGTTGATTGGAATAGGAGTTACAAAGGGAGACTTATACATGCTTGAGAAGCTTGATCCTGTTTCCAATCATAACTGCTCATTTACTTCTGCTTCTAGTTTGAATAAAAATGCAGTGTGGCATGCTAGATTAGGTCATCCCCATGAGAGGGCTTTAAACTTGATGTTACCAGGTGTGGTTTTTGAAAATAATAAGTGTGAGGCTTGCATTTTAGGCAAGCATTGTAAGAATGTGTTTCCAAGAACATCTACTGTTTCTTCAAGTCAACACTCCCCCTCAAGCTTGACTTTAAGAAAAGAAATGGAGTGGTGAAGTGTTGAGTTGAGATTGAGTCTTGAGCAAGAATAGGGCAAGACCTCCGGAGATTGTCTATGAAGACTTTATGAGTGTCTGAAGATGTCCAGGAGTGCTCATATGGATGTGCAAAGATAGGGCCAAGTCCAGGAGGGACTTAGAAGTGTGTTTGGGAGCAAATGGGCGAGCGTGCAATGTTAGGGCGAGGCCGTACAGACTTGTACGGACCCGTACGGACCGGGGTGACCCGAGTATGCACAACTCGACCATTGGTGATGTTTTGGGATTGTGCAAAGTCCGGGCCAAGTTGTGCAAAGTTAGGGCGTGATCTGAATGTGTCCTGGAGGCTTTGTGCATACTTAGGGCTGATAAGCATGATCTGGTCGTGTGGAATCAAAAGAGCATCAAGAGAAGATGCCTTGTGGATAACATGGAAGCAGGGGACCAATGGGAGCTCTCTTGGTGATGATTGGCTACTTTGGTCCAAGACAGGCTGGCTGTTGCTGTAAAGGAAAGACCAGCCTTGACTATGTATCTGGACAGATACAAGGGATGAATATCGGCGGCCATCGGAGGTGCCATCGGAGGAGGCACAGGAGGAGGCATCGTCGGATGAGCCATTGGGGAAGGCACATGAGGAGCCGATGGTGCACTAGAAGCATGTATGATGAGAATCTCCCAAGGATGATGCACTCTAAGGTGGTGAGGGGATAAGCTTTGCATCCTAGAGACTGTGAAATCTCAAAGATCAAAGGATGTGGATTGAATAGCACACAAAGGTTGCGGAAATTCCTTTGATTCACCAGTGGATCGATTCTCTAGATATTACACCCCAAAGAAATAGACAGCTTGCTGGATATGACACACCAACAAAGGGATATGACACACCAACAAGGAATAGATAGAGAGATGGATTGAGAGACGCCACAAAGATCTGTGAAAGGATTTATGATAAGTCTAGACCAGCCATGAACATAGATATGACACACCATGAACATGGAGTTCCAAAAATTACAAGACATCACATCTTGAAAGAGAGAAACTTCTCTAATTTTCACTGAAAGACAAACTTATTATTATTCATGATTTTTGGGCTTTTTTTATAGAGAAATACAAGTAATTTTCGTCCATAAAAGTATCCTAACATGCAGCACAACTTGGGAGTTGAAATTCAAACTCTATTCTGCATGCAAGAGAGAGAAACACACTTAAATAAATGCTATTTTGAATCTAGACGAAAATCAGTCTTCTTTTGATATTTTTGGGCTGGTTCCACTTTTCTGGGCTTCTCTGATGTACCAAGATTGTAGAACAATTGGGCTTGTGGCTTAATTCCATCTGGGATGGTCGGAATTGTTTATTGAATGCACATAGGTTCAAATTCGCATAAACTGAAGATCACCTGTTTTGTAAATTGCGTAACTCCTTCATCTGAAATCCGTTTAATCTGATTCTTCTTCGAGGAGCTCCGTAATTGAGTTGAGCACATTATCCAAGTGATTTCATGCGTAGAAGCCTTGTAGTTTCTAAGATAGGAGTCAAACAATGAACACACATCTTTACTGCTTCCCATGATCATATCATTCTCTCCCTCTTAAAAAAAGATTTGCCCACAAATCTGGTTCGTATAAAAGAAGAGTATCCAGTAGCACTTTCTCTCTGACGAAATAATTATAAAAAGAGAAGGAAAGAAAAAAAATAAAAAGAAATAGTGAATGAAAGACGAGAAGATGATTGAAAGAAGATGAATAGGTGAGAAAATGATAAAAATATGGAATAATAAAACCAGACTTAGAGTGTTGCTCCGATACCAAATGATGAGAATCTCCCAAGGATGATGCACTCTAAGGTGGTGAGGGGATAAGCTTTGCATCCTAGAGACAGTGAAATCTCAAAGATCAAAGGATGTGGATTGAATAGCACACAAAGGTTGCGGAAATTCCTTTGATTCACCAGTGGATCGATTCTCTAGATATTACACCCCAAAGAAATAGACAGCTTGCTGGATATGACACACCAACAAAGAATGAATAGAGAGATGGATTGAGAGACGCTACAAAGATCTGTCAAAGGATCTATGATAAGTCTAGACCAGCCATGAACATAGATATGACACACAATGAACATGGAGTTCCAAAAATTACAAGACATCACATCTTGAAAGAGAGAAACTTCTCTAATTTTCACTGAAAAACAAACTTATTCTTATTCATGATTTTTGGGCTCTTTTTATAGAGAAATACAAGTAATTTTCGTCCATAAAAGTATCCTAACATGCAGCACAACTTGGGAGTTGAAATTCAAACTCTATTCTGCATGCAAGAGAGAGAAACACACTTAAATAAATGCTATTTTGCATCTAGACAAAAATCAGTCTTCTTTTGATATTTTTGGGCTGGATCCACTTTTCTGGGCTTCTCTGATGTACCAAGATTGTAGAACAATTGGGCTTGTGGCTTAATTCCATCTGGGGTGGTCGGGATTGTTTATTGAATGCACATAGGTTCAAATTCGCGTAAACTGAAGATTACCTGTTTTGTAAATTGCGTAACTCCTTCATCTGAAATCCGTTTAATCTGATTCTTCTTCGAGGAGCTCCGTAATTGAGTTGAGCACATTCTCCAAGTGATTTCATGCGTAGAAGCCTCGTAGTTTCGAAGATAGGAGTCAAACAATGAACGTACATCTTTACTGCTTCCCATGATCATATCAATGTATCACGCAGATTGGGACTGATTCAACTCCTCATCTCAGCCATCCATCCTTCAAGAGTCATTAGGAACCATTAGATTTAGGGTTCTGGTTTTAAAAACTTGTAAAGCTTATAAATAAGCTGTTTGTGACAGATTGTATCTCTCTAAGAGAGAGAGGGGGATTTCCCCTCCTCCTTCATAATACAAAGTGTTCTTGGATCAGAATCCCTTAATCTCTCCCTTTCTTATACATTTAAACTCCTAATCTCTCTTATTCTCTTGTTTCTGATCTGATCTTACACTAGTCTCATCAGACCTCTTCTTCATCCTATCAAGCTCTAATCTTGTCATTATGGCTGTTCTTAACACACCCCAATCTGATTCTCTAAAATCTCATAGACTGTACCTAGTTTCTCTAGAGACAATCATAAGTATTTTGTCACATTCATTGATGAAAAATCTAAATACACCTGGTTAACACTAATTCCATCAAAAGATAGGGTGATACATTTAAGAACTTTCAAGCTTATGTGACTGACCATTATCATGCTAAGATTAAAATTTTGAGATCAGATAATGGAGGAGAGTACACAAGCTATGCGTTCAAGAGTCATCAAAATCATCATGGAATACTTCATCAAACAAGCTGTCCCTACACACCACAACAGAATGGTGTAGCTGAGAGGAAGAACAGGCACTTGATGGAGGTGGTTCGGTCATTAATGTTCCAAGCCAATGTACCTAAGAGATTCTGAAGTGATGCTGTATCCACTGCTTGCTATCTAATCAACCGGATGCCTACAAGGGTGTTGAAGGATCAAGCACCATTTGAAGTTCTGAACAAGCGCAAGCCATCCTTGGAATACATGAGAGTGTTTGGATGCTTATGCTACGTGTTAGTACCAGGAGAGTTGAGGAACAAGCTAGAAGGAAGAAGCAGAAAGGCAATGTTCATTGGCTACTCAACAACTCAAAAAGGATATAAGTATTATGATCCAGAAGCTAGAAGGGTACTTGTATCTAGAGATGTGAAGTTTATTGAAGAAAGGGGATACTATGAGGAAAAGAATCAAGAAGATTTGAGGGATCTCACATCAGATAAGGCTGGAGTATTAAGGATTATTTTGGAAGGTCTCGGTATCAAGATGAACCAGGATCAGTCCACAAGAAGTGGAAGACAAGAAGAGAGCTCAACTGAACCAAGTAGAGCTGCTCAAACACCTCACCTTGATCATGAGGGGGGAAGTGAACCTGAAACTCAAGAAAATGGCCAAGAAGGAGGCGGCTTGAGTGAAGAAGGAGAAGAGTTCAACTCAGGTTCTCATCATCAAGGTGAGCAAGACCAAGGAGATGAAGAACATCACAGTGAAGCACAAGAACCGCATATACAAGATGAGCAGGTTCAAGTGCAAGAACAACCTGTATTGAGGAGAAGCACAAGGATTAGAAAGGATCCTTCCTCTTGGGTAAACACGAGAGTGTACTACAATGCCCAAGCTGTGGAGGATCCTTCTCGAGTTGTGTGTTCCTTTGCTCAATACCCTGAAGAACATTGTGCATTCATGGTTAACTTGGATGAGAACTATATTCCAAGAAGCTATGAAGAAGCAATCATGGATAAAGAATGGAAGGAATCAGTTGGAGCTGAGGCAGGAGCCATGATCAAGAATGATACATGGTATGAGAGTGAGTTACCAAAAGGGAAGAAGGCTGTGAGTAGTAAATGGATATTCACAATCAAGTATAAGGCTGATGGAAAGGTTGAGAGGAAGAAGTCAAGGCTAGTAGCAAGAGGTTTCACTCAAACTTATGGAGAAGATTACATAGAAACCTTTGCACCAGTAGCTAAACTACATACAATAAGGATTGTATTAAGCTTGGCTGTGAATCTTGGATGGGGGTTATGGCAAATGGATGTGAAGAATGCATTCTTACAAGGTGAACTTGAGGATGAAGTATATATGCATCCACCTCCAGGCCTAGAACACTTAGTGAAGAAAGGGAATGTGTTAAGATTGAAGAAAGCTATCTATGGGCTGAAGCAATCACCAAGGGCTTGGTACAACAAGCTGAGCACTACTCTGAATGGCCGTGGCTTCAAGAAGTCTGAACTAGACCACACTCTCTTCACACTCACAACTCCCTCAGGTATGATTGCACTTCTTGTGTATGTTGATGATATCATTATCACAGGAAGTGATAAGGAAGGTATCATAGCAACCAAGGAGTTCATTAAATCCATGTTTGAGATTAAAGATTTGGGAGAAATGAAATACTTTCTTGGAATTGAGATATGTAGATCCAAGGAAGGTTTATTCATGTCCCAAAGGAAGTATACACTTGATCTTTTGAAAGGTGCAGGTGCTTATGGAGGCAAGACAGCAAGGATGCCTATGGAGGATGGCTACAAAGTCCCACG
Source organism: Brassica oleracea var. oleracea (assembly GCF_000695525.1). Lineage (NCBI taxonomy): Eukaryota > Viridiplantae > Streptophyta > Magnoliopsida > Brassicales > Brassicaceae > Brassica > Brassica oleracea. The sequence goes on from NW_013617817.1 coordinate 13,548, forward strand.
AGAGGGGGAGATTGAAGACAGCAAACCTTATCAGGATCCTAAACTCTATAGAAAACTAGTTGGTAAATTGATTTACCTTACCATAACTAGACCTGACATTTGTTTTGCTGTGAATCAGGTGAGTCAACACATGCAAGTTCCTAAGGAGCATCATTGGCATATGGTTGAGAGAATCTTGATGTATCTCAACGGCTCACCTGATCAAGGAGTATGGATGGGTTGCAATGGGAGCACTGAAGTGGTTGGATACTGTGATGCGGATTGGGCTGGTGATAGAGCAGACAGGAGATCAACCACAGGCTATTGCACATTCATTGGAGGCAACTTGGTTACATGGAAGAGTAAGAAGCAAAAGGTGGTCTCTTGCTCAAGTGCAGAAGCCGAGTATAGAGCTATGCTGAAGCTTACCAACGAGCTGGGGCGGATCAAAGGCATCTTGAAGCATTTGGAGATTGATCAAGCCACACCAATGACAATGCATTGTGATAACCAAGCAGCTATCCACATTGCCTCCAACTCGGTGTTCCATGAGAGAACCAAGCACATTGAAGTTGATTGCCACAAGGTGAGGCAGATGATCATCCTAGGAGTCATCTTGCCATGCTACACAACGAGTGAAGATCAGTTGGCTGATGTGTTCACCAAGGCTGCTAGACAGAAGACAATGGAGTCCATTCACATCAGGTTGGGCCTCATTGATCTAGGGAAGAGAAGGAGCTGATCCCCTTTGGCTGTGAGGTCTTTACTCTTTTTCCCTCATCAAGGTTTTGTCCCAATGGGTTTTCCTTAGTGAGGTTTTTAATGAGGAAGATCTCATGGCTAGCCAAGCTTAGACTTTCACAAAGCTAAGCTTGAGGGGGAGTGTTAAGTTATGGAGATGATTAAGTGAAAGGATCAAGGGTTTACATGAGAAGAGAGGTTAAGGCATAACATGGACGAGCCATCCGTACCAGGCCGTACAGAAGCCGTACTAGGCCGTACAAAGGGAGGAGGTAACTCGATCATGGTGAAACAAAGTTACCCGAATAACTTTGTATGATGGGAAGAAGCTTTGGTCACTTAGGCAAAGTGATCAGACCGTTGAGAATGGATAAGGAAGGGAGAAGGAGCGTGTGACAGACTGTCATGGACTGGAAGGATAAGGCATAAAGCAAAAGATGCCTCACACACACGGATGCTCCTATTGGATACTTTCAAATGAGCGCTCCCCTTATGAATTGACTTCATATGCTTGTATACCGAAACCCTAGTGTCTTCTCTTTACTATATATTGTATCTCAATCTCATTAATGAAGATTAGACAGTTCTAAACAATCTTTCTCTTTACTCATTTCACTATGATTCTCCATTAGTCTCTAAGTAGTCTCTTAATCTCTTATTCTCCTTCTCTAATCCTTTATAAACTCAGATAATCCTTTACATTCTTAAAATTTATACATTCTGGTTCTCTCTTACTGATTCCTCTCCACTTTGGACAGGAGAATCTGAGCCTTGATTTCCTAGACCTCCAGCTTCACCTGAGCCTTGATCTCCTAACCCTTCAGCTTCAGATTCACTTCCCCCCTCATGTTCAAAGTGGGTTTGTTCTTCAGCGGCAACTGGAGAAGGTTCTGAACGCCTGCTCTGATCCTGGGACACTCCAATACCGAGGTCCTCCAGTATGTTTCTCAAGCTAGCAGCCTGATCTGATGGTTGAGAAAGACTTTCAAGCTCTTCCCAATTCTTCCCATCATAATATCCTTTTTTCCTCCATAAACTTCACTTCCCGAGACACCAAGACTCTTCTGGCTGTAGGATCAAAGCACTTGTATCCCTTTTGGAATGTAGAATAGCCAACAAGCATAGTCTTAGTGCTCTTTGCTTCTAGCTTGTTTCTCATCTCACCAGGCACCAATACATAACAAACACACCCAAATGTTCTCAAGTGATTCAAAACTGGCTTGCTTTTGTTGAGTACCTCAAAAGGAGACTGGTCTTCTAAGATTCTGGTTGGTATCCTGTTGATCAGGTAGCAAGCAGTCATCACAGTATCACTCCAATATCTCTTTGGAACACTCCTGTGAAACATCATAGACCTGGCCACTTCCATCAGGTGCCTGTTCTTCCTTTCGGCCACTCCATTCTGTTGAGGAGTGTATGGACAGCTTGTCTGGTGTAGAATCCCATGTTGAGCAAGGTGATCTTTGAATACACGACTTATGTACTCCCCACCATTATCAGACCTGAAGATCTTAATCTTGGCATGATATTGGTTAGTAACATAAGCTTGAAAATTTTTAAATGCATCAAGAACCCTATCTTTTGTTTTAATTAATGTTAACCAGGTGTATTTGGATTTTTCATCAATGAATGTAACATAATACTTATAATCATCTCTAGATAAACAAGGTGCAGTCCAGACATCAGAGTGAATCAAATCAAAACAATCCTCATAGATAGTAGAAGATCTTTGAAATACAGTCTTACAATGCTTACCCAAAATACATGCCTCACACTCATTATTTTTAAACATGACACCTAGTAACATAATGCTTAAGGCCCTAACATGAGGATGACCAAGTCTAGCATGCCACAATGCATCATTATTACTCACGGAAGAACTAGATGAAAAACAAGAACTAGAAATAGAAATAGGTGACAGGTCTTCAAGCATATAAAGATCTCCTTTGGTTGCTCCTTGCCCAATCAATCTACTGCTTTTAATATCCTGAAACTTCACATCATTAGGACTAAAGATAACATTGCATTGAAGATCAGTGGTGCATTTCTTAACAGATAAAAGATTTGAAGTAAATTCAGGCATGAAAAAGGCTTTAGACTCTTTATCAAACAATTTTAGTTTACCAATGCCCTTAATAGGGATCTTAGCTCCATTAGCTATCATAACATGACCATGAGCAGGTTCAATATCTTTAATCAGATGGTTGTCACTTATCATATGATGAGATGCACCAGAATCAATGATCAATGGTTTATGCAAGCTCTTAGCAATGTGAGTCCTAGATGATTCATTTCGGTTTATCAGGTTTCCTAGCATGCTTAACAAATTTTCAGATATGCTAGGCTTAGCTGCTGCAATATAAGAGTCTTTAAAAATATCTAGCAACCTATATCAGTTGTACTACACTAAACACTTTTGTGTTTTAGAGTGTGTTTAATAATAATCAGAGAAGATTAGAGTAAAGTTTAGAGAGAATAGAGAGATTCTAGAGAGAGAGAGACTCAAAACTCTATTAATTGATTTAATGATTCAGATACAAGATATATATGAAGAGATAAGGCTGATAAAGTGTATTTCGAAATCCATAAGCATGTGGAGTCAATGGACAGGCTGGAACTCCTTTTGAAATGCTTGGCTGTGTTTCCTCACATGCTTGCTATAGTAATAAAGCATTTTCCCCTTTCCAGCTCAAGACAGCCTGTCCATGTGCTCCTTTTCCTCTCAAAATACCCTTGGACGTTTTTACTCTCCAAATGGATGTAAGGTAACTTTCCAAGCTCTAACTTAGTTACCTTTATCCAGAAATGGTGAAACTCGAAAGTTACCATGGTAAAAACTCCAAAGTTACTGTCTCACTTCATTCATCCCCAAAGCTTCATCTCTTTACTTCTTGGTCTTCATCTCAACACTCCCCCTCAAGCTTGACCATGTAAAACAAGTCAAGCTTGGTAACCATGAAGACCTCCCTCATTACAAACCTCACCAAAGAAAACCCAATGGGATAAAACCTTGATGAGGGAAAAAGAGTGGAGACTCCATGGTTAAGGGGCTCACCTCCTAGGAGTAAGATCAATGAGTCCAAATCTTGATAGTATGGACTCCATTGTCTTTAATCTCGCCTTTTTAGTAAACACATCTGCAAGCTGATCTTCACTTCTTGTATAACAT